>NW_028327172.1:56702311-57002450 GCF_987537825.1 Furipterus horrens | reverse complement strand
CTGTGGGAGCCAGGGGTGGGATGGGTGGAGAAGAGCAAAGGGGGAAAAATTGGGACAAATATAATAGAACAATAAAACAGTTTTTTAAAAAAAGAGAGAACCTGCTCTCCCCTCAGCCTTCTCAATCTTGCTTAATGTGGCTCCAGTTGCTTAGACCAAAAACTTTGATGATAAGCTTGACCCTTTCATTTCTTTCACATTCCATACCTAGTCTATCAAGAAATCTTGTTAACTCTAACTTTAAAATATGTTAAGAATCTGACACTTCTCACCAGCTGCACTCTGGGCTAAGCCATTATCATACCTCAACTGGATGAGCCTTCTAACTGGTCTCTCTACTTTCCTTCCTCTAATATTAACATAGCAGCTAGAGCAATCCTGTTAAAAAGCAAGCCAGACATGTCATTCCTCTACCCAGGAGCCTCGAACGGCTCCCTCCTCACTCAAAGTAAAAGCCAAAGCCTTGTCAATATCCTGTAAATGCCCCATAATCTGACTCCTCAGAACTTCTCTGATATTACCTCCTATCATCCCTTGTTTTTTAGTGTATTCCAATTACACTGACCTCTGACATCCCCTCTTCCTTACACACATATGCTCACACAGATACAAATCAAGGTATATCAAGTATCAGTAAGGGTGGAAAGTGCCAGGTTTTTAAACAGAGAAATGATGTGATCTGATTCGCATCTTAAAATAATCATTCTGCTGACTTCTTGAGATAAACTGATAGGTGAGTAAAGGCAGACAGAGGCAGACCAATTAAGGGGCTATCTACATGGTATTGCACTGTACTAGGGTGGGTGCTGTGAAAATTTTGGACATATTTTGAATGGAAGGCCAAGATAATTTGTGGACAGATTCTTGACTGAATTTTTTTAAGGATAAAAATCAAGTTTGATGTCCAGGTTTTTCAACCTGAGCAACTTGGACAATGGAGTTGGCACTACCTTGAGAGGGGGAAGACTCTGGGTGGAATAGGTTTGGAAGGCTGAAGATTAAGAGCTCAATTTTAGTCATATTAACTTACAATTTGTTTTAGACATCCAAGTGGAAGTTTCTGACAGATAATAGTCTATACGACCTTGAATTTTAGAGTTGGGGCCTGAGCTGGAAATATAAATTTGGGAGATGATAGCACACAGATGCATCAATAAGACTGAATAGGCTCACCAGAGAAATGAGGTTAGCCAGAGAAAAAAGGGGTTTCAAGAGACAGACACTGGGGTGTTCTGGTACTTAGAGGTTATGGGGATGACAAGGAACAGCAAAACAATTTTTAAAAGAGCCAGAAAATCAGGAGAAAAACGAGGTGAGTGGAAGACCTGGAAGCAAAATGAACAACACATGTTAATAAAGCAAGTGATCAGCTGTACCAAATGCTGCTGAGATATCAAACCCATTGGGGACTGAGAAATGACCATCGGACTTAGCAATAACACGGTCATGTTGACCTTGGGAATGCTTTAGTAGAGTGCAGTGGACAAAAGGTAGTGGATTTAAGAAAGAATGAAAGAAAACAAACTAAAGAACTAAAAAATGAGGGAGAGGCTGGAAGGAGATGTGAGTCAAGAAAGGGCTTCCATCTATCATTTTCTCTTTGATATCCCAGTGAAAAGGAAACATCCAAAAATACCAATTGAATAAATCAAGTTTAATAGTAAACAGCAGGTTCACTCTGAAAACACTGACTAATCAGTGTTTCATATTTATCATGCAGGTTCTCATAATGCACTGATGAAATATTTTATTTTTTTCCTGAAAAAAAAGCCAAACTAGAGCAATTAGATGATGTTTAACTTTCACAGAATTCAGATGTCCCGTTATATTTCATGAACATTAGTGACCTTCTGTGTCAATTTCCAGCACTGTGCCTGGTCTATAGTTAAGACATTTATTGCCGTACTAATCTGTCATCTCTCCCAGCTGAGTTTCTAAGCTGTCTAAGCAAAAGATTTGTGAAACCCTAGAGAAAAGCAATTTTCAAGAATTAGATAGATTAGGGTAAGACCCAAGATCCAAACCACTGATGCATATTTCCTGCTTATATTTAAACCCATGAAGTTAAATAAATAACAACAAAAATGTTTCTAATCTTTAAGAGATTCATGGCCATACTTGTCTGGTTTTCATTGAAAACTGGAAAGACTATTCCCAAAGTGACTGGTTGAGAGATTAAAAACACAAAGCAGAAAAATGATGGGAAATGAAGGCATGCTATGTAAAAGTACAGACAATAACAAACTAACAGCTAGATTTGCCTCTGACTCATGGAAAAATATGTGAAATTAGGTTATCCGAGCTTAAAAATAATGAATCACTCAACTCAGAACACAGATGTAAAGGAAAGCACATGTGTGTGCTTCTGAATTAAAATAATAAGGGAAGGATATACAGATGTTTGTGTAAATTTCAGTCAATTACAACCATTTAAAAAGTAGATTCTACATTATTTCCTTAAGTGAGAACCCATGAAAAATATTAATGAGCATAATTAATGTCTACCTCAGTTAAATACTAAGTAAAGCTATAGTTTGTAATAAGAAGTAGGTTTCATGCTTTCATAAGTCTGGCTTTTTAAAGTCATATCTGATTTATACATCTAAATTAGATGAGGGCATACTTTAATGGAAGACTTATTTTGGTAGAAAAATCCAAACTTTGGTAATTACAGAGCATAGCTGGAAAACACTTTTAAATATCCACTACATAGCTGAAGAACAGCATGTAAAATTCTATCCAGGTTTTCAGCCAATAAAGGTCCATCATTCATTCTAATAGCTAGTAAACCACAAAAGGCAAATAAATCATCTGTCCCCCAAATGACTGTTCTAAACAAGTCTATGGCCAGAGCATAGGCAGTTACCATATGCTGCAGAATGAGGCAAAAATATTCAGTTTAATCCTGTCTTGGTTCTATACTCATTATCTGACACCACAACTATAACAAATAAAATTAGAAAACACAACAGCTAAGGTAATAGGGGGAGTGATAACAACAATGGAGAGAGAGGTGTCAACAAGTTTTGAAAGGTGAAATGTGGATGAGATGGTGGATAACAACTTCTAACCTACTGAAAATTTACTGTATGCCATGCACCATGACTAGCACTTAATTATGTCATTTTAATTCATATTAACAGTGACCCTATAAAGAAGTTACTATTATTATCCATGTTTTATAAAGAAGGAAACCATATATATGTTAATTATCTTGTCCAAGGATATAGTACTAGCAAGTGGGAGATCTAGACCTCCAACCCATATTATATAGGATCCCAAAACTCCCTCCTATGTCCCTCAGTCTTGTCAGCAAACATGTGCCTGCTGGTTCTGCCCTAGGAGAATGCAGGTACAATAGCAGAAAACAATCAAAACTTCCTAGTTAAACCCACCAAATTACCATGTTGTCCCTGTGATGGAAAATCAATGTCAAGTGTAAAAATGCTTACACACCCTAAGTAGTTAAAACTCCAACCTTCGGGTATCTAATTAAAGAAAACCATGCACCTGTTATATTTTGGTGCATAGTTCATAAAAGGAAAAATGCAAATGTCAAGGAAATTTTCTGCACTTTGAATCAACAAGATTTAATAAATTTTAAAAATATTACTCTTTGAATCTTAAAATGGTAGAAAATAATAAATAACAGTTACAAGTTTTCTGTACAGATAATTATATTGCCTAGTAAAAAAGATGGCTTGCTTAAACATTAAGGATGTTGTGACAGCTTTGAGTGGCTTTTAGAATGAGGTGGAGTATACACACAACAAAGAAAGATACGTATTTCATTCTAAAAAATCTAAAAAACAAGTTTCTTACCATTGTGAGGGTAAATGGATGGTTTTCTAATGCAGACACACTGGGACAATGTAGAATAATATACTAAAAAGCAACAAACAATTGTTGAATGACAAGAAAGAAGTTCAAGTATTCCAAAGATAGCACTAATTTGCTAATTTTCAAAAATTACATAAGAATAAAGGGTATTTTAAAAGTTGCTGAACAATGACTTACCTGGCCAGGTCTTGCTTTAAAATTTTCTTTGACCATTCGAATTTCCAAGACATCTGAGGGATGACTTATGACTGAGATGATGGTGACTGGCTTATTACTCCGGATGCACCTGTAAAGTCTTTCAGCACAATACAGGCACAAAGGTCCAGAAATCCAAAGCCAAGTCTAACAGAGAATTTTTAAAATGCACTTTAAGAAATACTTGTATTGTAGGACTCTTTATATCCTTTCCAATTGTTTATTTGACACATTACAGTAAAACTATTGTTATCTGGATTCTAAATAATAAAATGTAAAGAAAAATAACATATTTTCATGCAACTTATTCACATAACTGTCAAGTATAAAATTAAAGGTATAGTAATGTCGAGACCCTACTCTCAAACCATTGCCCAGGGTGTAACTACCATTAAGAATTGACCCATATACACTGTTTCATCGTGTATCCTTTTGTTCACACAACCCATATATAATGCATTTACACAATAGTTTTCTCTAAGGAGAGATAAAATGAAAGCTAAAAGTGCAAATAAATCTGAAGATGATTTTAGAAACCATGTACCAGCCCAATGTTTGTTAAAAAAAAATACCCTAGATGTTTTCATGCATAAGGTACATACACAAAATGTAGAACATGTGCACATCCATATTTTTAAATACGGTATAGACTAGGCATGTTGTTCACAACTTACTTTTACACAATAAATCTAACATAAATACATAATAATATAATCTTTAGAATTTGGAAAGCATGACAATTGTGCACGTGTTCTGGTGGGACGGGCCTGCCCCCAGGCTAGCTGCATGCTCTGGGAGGGCGGAAGCCTGTGTGGCCCGCCTCTCTCCTACCGCTGCGCACTGTATCTCCCTCAGCACTTGGACGCCTCCAACCCAAACTTATTTAATGGTCACTTTTTAAAACCCTACTTACACAGTTATTGCAGACTTTTCTCCTCCCCTGCAGACAAATTATGCCTCTTCCTGACATTTAGTTTGACACTGTGTGTAAGAATCACAGGACAGGCTCTGCAACGGGACAGTGGTCTTGCAACTTTGGAACAGTCCCTTAACCTTTGAGCATCGGGTTGCATGTAGGTAAAATGGGAGTCACAGTACCTGCCCTGCCTAACATACAGCAGAAAAGTTTGGAAAATTGTAAAGCTTAATAGAAATCTAGAGGGTTATTATTAATAATAAACACAAGACTATCATACTCATTCCTAAGTCATCAACAAATCACCCTACCTTTCAACTCCTCTTTCTTCTTCCTTTTTAAAATGAATGTATTGGGGCAACACTGGTTTATAACATTATGTAAATTTCAGGTGTGCAACTCTATAACACAACATCTGCATACTCTATTATGTGCTTACCACCTGAAGTCTAGTGTCCTTTATCACCTGTATTTGACTGCTTTTACTAATTTACTCCTTCTTCTTCTTAAAACAGACGCTCTACACCACTATTTCTCCTACTTGCAGTCGGTACTAAGACTACAGGGTATAATTCCACATGGGCAGCTCCCACAGCCACAAGGAGAGATTACAGCTCTTATCAAACTCCGTCAGCAGCAGTCCATCTCGAGAGACGATGGTGTAGCTTCTTAAGAGTCTATCTGCACCACCGAGAATGGCTGTGCAGTCCGACTCGGGAGTGACACGGTATCTGTCTCCTCCCGTGTTGAATCGACATCTTGTGATGACGCTGGAGTGTCCTCTCCAGTGAAGCTGAAGCTACAGAGCCTGGGCAGGGTGATATGGAGGGTCTGCTGTTGCCCATGCAGCAGACCCCCCCTCTCTTCACAGCTGAAGGATCCAAGGGAAAGACGGAGTCAATACAGCTTGGCTTCAGGTGCGCCGCAGGAGTTGCCGGTGTTGACTACAACGTCAAACCGCCTTAGGGACTCCGGCTCCGGATTTTCTGTCGGGGTTTACTCCCTTAGCCTTTCCCCTGAAGAGGTATGCCGCAAGGCAGCGGAGGTTTTTTGGAGTCAGAGTTTTCCTTCTCTGTCTTATCAAACTACTTACTGTGTATTTTGGGGAAATTTTCCAAGACCAAGCATTTTATTCAAACACCTAGTTTTGCAATCCACTTCTGCCACATATTAGTTTTGTAGTGTTTGCTCAAGATATTTTATGTACTCAAGCAACAATTTCCTCATCAGAAAACTGAGGATAGTAATTGCTTCATTACTAAAAAAAATTATGCATACATTGCATTTCAGCACATCACCTAGCAGATATTAAGCAGTGAATAAATTAACTTTACAATTTATTTTTATAATACTATAATATTGTACTATAATTATACTATACTATGATAAATATTATTAGCTCTTTCACTATTGTTTTTATTATTCAACCTATTTTTCTCAATGGATAAGGAGAATATCTTTGTTACCTCTCTTGTGGCAAAACCAGTGCCATAGTATGCAAAGATGATATGGTCAGTTATATTCTATAATGTCATAGGTCATTCTCCTTGAACTGTCAGCTGCCTATAATGGAACATTAGGTAGTAACTTGCTATTGAAACATCCTGAAATGTTCTATTCTGTAAGAATATTTGTTTATTACCTTCAAAAACATGTTTAAATGCAACATTGGTTAATTGTTATGGGAATATCAATTTTGCAGAGACCATCAAACATATAAAATTATCTGACCTGTGGAAAATTAGCTTGGAACCTCGGCTCTTCTATACAAATCTTCACAGATGTGTTCCGGGTAACCTCATCTGGTGTTGAAAATCCTCCAGGAAAAGATTCATGAAAATGTTCTGAGAGATGTAAGTGAATATTCCGATTGCGGGTTCTATTAAGATTGATGCAGCCAGGAGGGTGTGTATCTAAATTAGTTTGATACTTCAGCAACCCTCTAAAATTAAATTAAGAAAAAAATAGAAACAGGAAGGTGAAAGAAAGGTTGAAATCAGGGGACACAGAATAAAAATATAACCTCTTTTTTTTGTTAAATTTACATAGTATTCATCCAAAAAGTGTTTCTCATATATTTTACCTAAAAGCAATTGATCTCACTTATATGTGGAATCTAATGAACAAAATAAACTGATGAACAAAATATAAACAGAGGCATAGATACATGGAACAGACTGACAGCTGTCAGAGAGGTGGGAGAAGGGGGCAGTGGATAAAAGAAGGTGAAAAGATTAGCCAAGTAATATATATGCATAACCCATTGACACAGATAACAGTGTAGGCATGCCCAGAGGGAAGTGGGGGGCCAGGGGAAGGTAGGCAAAGGGGGATGGTATAGACATCTGTAATAGTGTAAACAATAAAAATAAAGTAAAAAAAAAGAGCAATTGAGTAATTTTACACTCTTTAATAAATTCTTTACTATTTGACTAAACCAAAAATTGAACTCACACCCTGCCCCCCAAAAATGCATGAAACGAAAAACGGTATACAATCTTTCCAAGTATTTTTAATTTGACAGCCTTTATTTCAAACCTATTAGGCATTCATACAATCATATACATAACAGTTTTCACTTCAATAAACACTATAATGATCAATACTTTTGCTATATCTTCAAACAAAGATGAAAAATACAGGAATCATATTTGACTTAGCTAAAACTGAATAAAACAGGCCTTGATGGTTTACAGAGAAATTTTAAATAAACATTATAACAGGGACTGGAAGCTTCCATCTCTTATGGTCTGATAACAATTAATACAAAGCAATCAGACCATAAAACTGTTTGCTTTTCAATTTCTCCATAGACAAGATCACATAAAAGGCTCAGAATAATATAGCAGGCAGGAGAGGCTAAAACCCTAAAATACCATTTTGATTGTTTCATATTATGTGACATTTTAAGATAAGCCATTCAACTTTCTGTATTCTGTAGTGCTTATCAATAAGGAGTAAAGTAAGATCTATCTCATGGAGATAGTGCCTCAAATGGTAGAATTTACAAATCATCACTTTTCTGCATATGAAGAAAAAAGTAAGATTTTGAAAAGCAATGACAATTTTTTAGTGTTTTATTTTTATTTTATAGATATTAAAATTTTTTTTCTAAAGTTATTGTTCCTGGTTGGAAGAGTATGTTTTTAAATTACCCTTCCTGCTCCTAAGTAATTAATTTTAGTACTTTAATAAAAGTATATTTTAAATACACAGTCATAATGATTTTATGAAGATAATATTTTAAAACAACAAAAGCTGTAACATGAATAATGATACTAAACAGATCCACATATGAAAGTCAGAAAAGCAAGGCCAAGAGAGCCATGTTCAAATGTACTATCTATTCAACCTGATTATTCTCCTTCTTCTCCTTTTTACTTATGTTCAATTCCCTTTCTCTCTTCTTTTTATTTTACTTCTTTCCTTATAACTAATCATGATTAAGTCATTCACAAATAGTACATGTCAGGAACATCTACATAGTGGGATGTATTTCATAATACTCATCGTAAGCCACACACACATTTTTGTAGACATGGCCTAGGTACAGAATAAATTAATATTATTATATAAATGTGAGCCAAGTACATAATCTTTCATAGAGTTCCAGTCATATAATTGTTGTGGCATTATACTTGGAACCCATTAATTTGATTCATCTTCCATTATAAGTAATAATTTACCCAAATCTGTTGCTCCTATTGGCCACCCTGACGGTGGTGGCTGACAGGTAGGCAGGCCAAAAATCTCTGGAATTTCTTCTACTGGCCAGAAGTTGAACAAACATTGGCATAATGTTCTTGGCACTATTCTAGGTGGTTCTACAAAGTTCAAAAGGGAGTCAAATCTGGCTCCTAACTCTCCATAAATGTATGATCTAGTGGAAGATATCTTGGGAGAAACTGAACATAAATTAGACCACAGTATTAATTGGAATAGAGTGTTTTAGTAATTGCTTATGAATGTATGGTAGACAGTAGGTCTAATACAGAGCAGGTTATATCCATTTTACATTATCCCCACAACAACTGCATTAAGTAGGAATCATTATTCCCACTTTACGAATTAAGATACCATTTTAATAGTTTAAGTAGTACCCCAGGGTCACACAGCTGCTAAGTGGCAGACCCAAGATTTGAACAAAGGTCTGACTGAAATTCTATGTTCTTCACTTTTCATTATACAGCATGTTAGTTCATTAGATTCCAATAATATGCCTAATAAAAAGGTAAAGAATGGAAATATTAATATGTATTAAGAAACATGTCAGGAATTTCTTAAACATCTATTTCTTACTTAAACTTCAAAATAAAATCATACAAGATTGATGTTTTTATTCCCATTACACAGATGAGATACCAAAGGTTTTGTTTGGGTTAAGAGATGAATGAAGTAGCAGTCAAACATGGGATTCTGAAAGTTCATGTCCCTCATTCCAAAAACCTATGTAATTCAAAGCAAATCCATTGGTTAAAGTGTTAAAAATCAAAAAAGGGATTCAGATGAACAAAACCCTGGAAATAAGGTCAGATAGTGTGTGTGTGTGTGCACATGTGTATTGGGAAGGGGCTAATTAACATCAGGCAAAAGAATGTTATTTATTCCTTCTCCAAAGTTATAGCAGTATTCAGGTGAACACACCCCCATATGCTAATAGTTCTTAGAATGATGAATGTTGTCACTATGCACTACAGATCTTTAGGTCAGCTCAGTCAGATAAACAATGTTGCTGTTCTTGGTAAAGAATGTGGCATATAATGTTCTAGAATCCCTTTTAATGTTAAGAGATTTATGTTATTTTAAGCTACTCTTAAGGCAAATTACATATGCTACCTCTGTCTTAAAACCCCATTCAAGTGTTCTTTCTTTTCTTTTAATTTGTAATTGTTGCCATCAAAGAAACATGTAGAAGAGAAAAGGTATATAAACAGACAATAACATCAAACAAAAATTCCATTCATGAAAAAGATAACTCAACTATGGTATCTCAGGTTATCTAGCTAAGTGAGGATGGGTCACAAGGAAGAACACGGGCAAATTTTGAACTCCAAATTGAAAACAGGCACTGGGCATGTGAAACATGTGTTTGATGCTTCAATGCCTATTTGCATAAACTTCACCACAAATTTGTGTGGTAAAGATCAGTGGCTCCATCTTTGAATGAATGAAAATTTTTAGAGCCCTTGCCTTCAAGAAGCTTACAGTTTTTTTAGACATATTTTCTTTTTTCTTTGTTTTAATTGTTTATTCTATTACAGTTGTCCCAATTTTTTCCCTTTTTAACCCCCTCCACACAGCCCACCCCTCTAGCTCATAATCAATCCCGTCTTCATTGTCCATTTTCACCACAATGCTTTCCAAGAGAACTTCTGTGGTGTGGAAATGGTCTAAATCTGTGCTGTCCAACAGGGAAACCATGAGCTACATGTGGGTACTGAGCAACTGAAATGTGGCTAGTGCAGGCAAAAAAACTGAATTTTTCATATTAGTTCACTTCAAATAATTTAAATTGAATCACCTTTTTTTTCTTTTGCTCAATCATTCCCCCTTACCACCGCCCATCAACTTAAAGGAAAGAGGACTCATGGACATGGTGATTATTGGGGGAGGAGGGTAAAAGGGGACTAAAAGGTAATGTAAAAATATACAATAAAAATAACAAAAATTAAAAAAATAAATAATAAAATGAATAGCCTCAGCTTAGCTATAAATGGGTATAATCAGACATGAAAGCAACAATAACAAAAAGCAAAGTGAGTAATGCTATACAGATATACAGTGACCTCTTGAGGGTAAATAAGATGATGAGCTTTGATTATGACATTCTGTAAAGGGCTTCATGAAGGAAGTAATGAAGGATGTACAGGTTCCAATGGTTAGAGAATAGGAGAACGGCACTGCAAAATGAGGGAGCAGGATGAACAAGGGCACGAGGTTTATTCCCAAAGTAGAACGAATCATGTCTTATTCATTTACATAAACCCAACATGTCCATACTCACTGCCGAATCTCACTAGCAGCTCTCCAGCAAGTTTCTTGTGCATAGGAAACCTTCAATGCATTTGTAGTGAATAGTCTTTAAAAACAAATAACCACCATGTAATTTGTTTGAATATAGCAGTATAGCTAATAGTTAAAATGGAGGGAATATTTTTGTATGTGTGTATTGTATCTTTTCAAATTAAATGATATATAATTTGAAAGCAAAAACCAAGAAAATAAAAAGATGTTACTGAATGGTGAACAGCGTCTTACTAAGTAAAGGTGGTGATACAGTTGGGGACAGGGAAAGGAGGCTCACAGAGCATGTGAGCATAGTAATGCTTATTATTAATGTTTTTGGTTACAGTGTATTATGTTCTAAAGGAGAGATGTGGAAGTCTTTTTGGAATGCCTAGTGTTCTAACAGGAGAAACCAAAGATTCTATGGTGTATCAAAATATAAGGTTGTAGAGACTTCTGGCCAAGATGGAGGCATAGACAGATATGCTGCATCTCCCTCCACAACTAAGAAGGAATACAACTACCTCAAAACTAGAGACAATCAGAAGTTCCAGAAAATCGAGCTGCATGGAAGTCCAACAAACAAAGATATAAGGAAGAAATACTCATCCAGACAGGTAGGAGGGGCAGAGCTGGGGCAGAGAGGATGCATGTGGTGGAGGCAGCAGCTGTAGCAGCAGTAGTGGCAGCGGAAAGCTGGCAGAAAGTGCAGTCATACATTTTAAAAAGTCAGGAGGGACACCTGAGGAGCGTTCCCAGCTCCTTACCAGACCTCGCAGCTCATGGTCCCAGCACCGGGGAAAATCAAGCCTCATTGCTTCTGACTGTGCAGACCAATGCTTTGGGGTAGTGGTAGAAACTGCCAGTCTCAGCAGAGTCCACTTGTTTAAAGGGCCCCCACGATCCTAGAACATCCACAAACCCACCAACTCTTGGAACGATGGCCAGGGCAATAGCTAGTGGGGCGCCAATTCGGTGTGGAAGTGGAAGAGGTGCCTGGAAAAGGGGTGAGTGCTGGGCAGGCGACATTGTTCCCTCTCGGACCCCTCTCCCACATACAGTGCCACAACGTGGTGAAATGGGTCACCCTGTACTGATGAATCCCCAAGGCTCCACCCCTTACAACATAACAGGAGCAACAGCTCTACCTGAGACACAGAGACAAACAAACACAGGAGCCTGTCAGAATGAGAAGACAGAGAAGTATGGCCCAAAAGGGGGAACAGATCAAGTTTCCAGTGGGAGAACTACGCGACGAGGAGATAGCCAAACTAACAGATGAGGAGATAGACAACCTAACAGATGCAAAACTCAAAACACTGGTGACAAAGATGCTCACAGGCTTGACAGATATGCTTGAGTGCCACAAATGCATAAGAGAAGAAGTGAAGGCCATGCTAAGTGAAACAAAGGAAAATCCACACAAAACCAATGTTGAAGGGAAGGAAACTGAGGTTCAAATCAATGATTTGGAACATAAGGAAGAAAAAAACAGTCAACCAGTGCAGAATGAGGAAGCAAGAATTTTAAAAAATGAGGAAAACTTCCCAAATTTTGTGAAGGAGATGGACATACAGGTCCAGGAAGCACCAAGGTTCCCGGGCGAGCTGGATCCAGAGGGGACCACACAAGGATGCATCATGACTGAGATGCCAAAGGTGAAAGATAAAGACAGAGTCCTGGGGGCAGCAAGAGAGAGGCAGAGAGTTGCCTACAGGGGGTTGCCTATAGGACTATCAGCTGATTTCTCAGAGGACAGTTTGCAGGCAGGAAGGGACTGGCAAGCAGTATTCAATGTGATGAAAAGCAACCTAAAACCAAGATTACTCTATCCAGCAAAGTTATCATTTGGAATGGAAGGGTAGATGAAGTGCTTCCCAGACAGGGTGAAGCTAAAGGAGTTCATCATCACCAAGCCATTATTATATGAAATGTCAAAGGGACTTACTTAAGAAAAAGAAGACCAAAACTATGAACACTAAAATGACAACAAACTCACAACTATCAACAACTGAATCTAAAAAATAAAAACAAAATCCAACTAAGCAAATCAGAATGGGAACAGAATCATAGGTATGGGGATCATTTGGAGGGTTATCAGCTGGGAGGAGGAAAGGGGATAAATGGGGAAATGGTGCAGGGACTAAGAAGCATAATCAGTTGGTACAAAATAGACAGGGGGATGTTAAGAATAATATAGGAAAGGGTGGAGCCAAAGAACTTATATGCATGACCCATGGACATGAACTAGGTGGGGTGGGATTGCTGGAGGGGAAGGGGTTACTGGGCAGAGGGGAGCAAAGGGAAAAAAATGGAACTACTGTAACAACCTAATCAATAAAATATACTTTTAAAAAAAAGAATATACACTCAAATTCGATATTTCAAAACCCAATAGAATTCACTGGGTTCTGTATTCCACTAGAATGTACACTGCTTATGTTCAAAAATATTTCCTGTGCCTCTGCTATTTTTCTGGTGCCCAGAACTGTGCCTATAATCTGTAGAAATGGTTTGGTGAATATTCATTAAGTGAATTAGTAAATGACTAGAAGTGTATAGACAACTTTTGTTGTGGTTGTTGATGAAACACATGATTGAGGAGTCTCTGGTTTTAAGAAACACAGAAGTGAGTTTAAATCATATTCTAACTTCAGACAAGATGTCTAGATTTTGAAAATGGTATTTAGAAAAATAAATATGTACATACATCCACCATTGTACAAAACAGCATTAAATCAGACTGCAACTAACAACATCCCTCTTCACCTTCCAATACTATCAAATCCAATCTGAGATCTTAGCCCTGACCTTGACTCTGAGCCAATTCTAACTTAAGCAGACAAGTTTTCAAGAGAGTCAATCCTTCCTATCAGCAGCAACTAGAAGTAGAGTGCCACTCTAAGCTAGGAATCTAATGTGCCTCGAAAAAAAACCCCAATCATCTGGGTACCAATAAAACCAAAGCCTTTACTCTCACCTCCACTTTGCCAGTGTAGCCAGGTTCTTGCTGCTGCATTCTTTCCTGGGCTCTTGCTACTGACACCGGAGTGTACCTGCATCCTGCAGCGATTTGAGCATGTACCGTGTGTAGCTCTCACTGCTGGCTCTGCCCAAGGAATGAGACTGGGCAACATAGACCGGCCAGCAACATGGGTGTGTGACCTGAACAATCTCATGAGACCCTGCTTTTAGAAAGGCCCTATGATTGGTTCAATACTCTGTTTTCACTCTCTTAAAATACTTAATAATTTTTGATCAAAGGATCCCATATTTTCATTTGGCACTGACCCCTGCAAATTAAGTAGCCTGCCAGAGACACCACACAGTCAGCAAAACTACACCTTGGAGTGTATGAGCAGTCGATCAAGACATGAGAACACTCCCAAAATGTGTGAATTAAAATCATTTTACTAAGTTCCCTCAGCTGAAAGAGATTTAATACCTGTCACCCTCTACTTTACTGTTATATAAAAGGGTTTTGTTCTCTCTAAAAGAAAAAAATAAGTAAGCATCCAATATTTCTTAGCATTTCCTCTGCTTTCAGGCCTTAATACAAATGGCAGTGAGAGATAAAACACTAATGTACTAAAAACATTTCTTAAAATAAATGTAGCCCCTGTTCCTTCTCCTTCCTTTCCAACTTTCTTATCCTGTGCTTCCAGCCAGAACCACTTGTTATTATAAATAAAGTCCCAAGAGAAAAACTGAGGTTAAAATTACGTTAAAAAACATTCGGTCTGAAGCTCACTATTTCCATCCTAAAATGGGAAGAAAGTACATTCGTAGCTCAGAAGATTAAAATTCATTGGAAAATGTAGCTTACAGTATAAAAGAATTTATGTACATGAAAATGCTCTGTATATCTCTATACATACTGTATCCATAAGGGAGAAAATGCCATATAAACTCAATTTCCACTTCCACTTAGCTTTCAGAATAAACTATAAATAAATCATTTTTATATAAAAATAAAAATTAATCATACGAATGAGAAATTATAAGAGGGAAACACTCACATGTGTCTTGTAGGTCCTAGTTTCAGAACATTATATTTACTAACATATGGGAAATATGTAAATACTACTATGTGAAGGGATTTGGATTTTTTATAAGAAAGATAATCCCTCAGGAATTTTATTCACTTTATATATTTAAGTGAAAAAAATTTTAAACCCAAAAGTGAAAGAAACCAAATGAAGAGAAATGAATATTTTTCCTTCTGTGTTCCAAAGAAATTTTACCCACATAAGTACAGAAAAATCCCCAACAAAAATGTGCCAATCTGTAATACAACCAAAATAGTCAAGACTTAATAGCTAATTCCTCTAGCACTGGGGTTATTATACCAGGTTGCATAATAACTTATTACCTAGATAACACTAAATATAAGTGACAGTCGCAAAACAAGAATCCAAGTTACATTTAAACAAATATACAAATTATTTTTATTACTCTTTGCAATAAAAATTGGAGGAAAATTGGAAGGGCCCAAAAGGAGAACACATATCCAGCTAAAAGCCAATTAACACATTCCATTTAATCCAGAAAATTCTGAGTGATAATTTGTGAAAGGGATTCCATTAATGAAGACAGGTAAAAACATTCCTAACTTTAAAAACACTTTAGTTCAGCTAGAATATATCACTCTGCTGTATCTTCTCTTTCATGTTGGAACTCAAAGACACATAATGGGGGTAGGCAGAAAAGGACACTGGAATTTTCCATGATTCAACTACAACTTCAGCTATAAGCTGACTTTTTCCTTTTTACCTAAGGTTTTATATAGTGTATAATATGCTGTACTTCTGTATATATGATGTGAATTTATCTTCCTCTTGGACATTTCTCAAGGAGTTTGTATGTAGTTTCTTTCTTTGCTTTCTTTTTTTCTATGCAATTCCTATTCTTATCCTTATTTTATGCTGGTAGCAATGGCAAGCACCACTCTGAGGCTTAGCAACAGACTTTAAAATGTGTGGAAATCTGTTCTCTGAATGAAGAGCTACAAAGACAGAGCATGGTAATAAAGAATAGTGATAAGAGTATCTCTTCCACTGCACTGTTATTGGGTCTAGTCTAGAATCTAGCTTTTTAATTGTTATTCCCAAATTATGTGGAAGAATTTTGGAAATCAAAAATACCATATAAATATAACTTTACTACTAGGTTTATTAACAACTCTTTATAACTTGTTGATTATTATAAAGATATTTATTATGTGCTATAATGATGTACATTTTAAGAAACAGTTATAAAACAGTGCCAAAAGAGAGTATTTTACTTCTCACTTTATTTTCTTGGAGAACAGAACTTTACCTTCAAAATCACGGAATCTATATAACTTTTATTAAAAGTGAATTACTTATTCAAAACATAAAAGCATACACATATACACACTCACCAACTTATATAAATTGGAATGATGTCCTAGATCTTCATATGACTTGAATATATTTCATTTGTAAACAAGGGTACTTTCTGAACCATGAATCATTTAATAATTGAAGAAAAGAGTAGGAATTAAATGCTTAGATCTGAGGTCAGACTGTGGGTTCAATCCCAAGCCCCACCAGGTACTAACTGGGAGGCCTTGGGAAATCATTAAAAAAAAAATTTTTTTTTTAGTTTTTCTATCACAGTTCACATTTAATACCATTCTGTGTCAGTTCAGATGTACAGCCAAGTTTCCATGCACTTCACAGAGTGGTCCCCATACTGTCTCGAGCACCCACCTGGCGTCACACATCTTTGTCTTGCTATTATTGACTATACTCCCTATGCTACCAACCACATCTCTGCGGTCGTTCTGTGACTACTGATTTGTACTGCTTAATCAGTTCACCTTTTTCACTCAGCCTCTGAAACCCCCTCCCTTCTGAGAGCTGTCAATCTGTTTTCTGTATCTAATTTAACCTTCTGTGCCTCATTTTCTCATCTGTAAAATGAGGACAATAACAGTACTTACTTCATAGTGCTGTATTTAATTTAAAAAATATGTGTATACATATGTACGGGTATATACATAAAGTGCCAAGAACAGTACCTGTGACACATTAAATATTATCTAAAGTTTGGAAATTACTCTAAAATGATGGTTCAGTGAGATTTACAAGTCCATATCCATATTCGTCCACTAAGTTCTCCTTACAGTTGTCTTCATGTGAGGATAAAGTTGACTCAGTAACTCTTATTTTTCCCACAAATCCATTGTTTCTAATTCTGTATAAAACTTAAGCAGGAGATAAAATATATGTAAATGTAACATTTTATCTGTCTAGTAAAAAAATATAGCTTTAAGAGGCTTCATTCAGTTATTTTTAACTTCTTTCGGGCCATATACAGCTTTGGGAATCAAGACTATATATCCTGGCCATTCATATAATTCATATATACATATTTGTATTTCAGAAATCCATGGATTCCTTGTATCCATCCAATTATTCCTAGAGATTATGAATCCAAATTGAAAATACTTACTCTATTGAAGAAGTGGGATTTTGTGGTAGAACTAATGGGCATCACGTTTATAATATTTATATCAGACCCATCAGAAATAAAGCATCTAGAAAGTATTCATAACAGATCACCTCTAAGTAATGGATAATATAGAAAAGATTTAGCCATAATCATGGGCACGCAAATCCTCAACCTTCTGTCCACCATGTTAGAGGATGACCATTTACAATCCCTAAAGATAAAGCCAGGCCAGTCTACTGTGTTCATTATTTTAAGGTTCTGGGCTCCCAAATAGCCATGCAGGATATTTGAGGTAAGGTCTCCTTTTGTGAATCTGGCTCTAGGCCTACTTAAAAGCAGTCCATCAGCCTCCCTAGGACTTGCCTCTGTGCATGGGAATAGGTAGAAGAATCATATATAAAGGTTTACCCACATTCACAGATTAATTATTAATGGTATCCCACTTCATTTTCAGAAGTGTCTGCTTTGCACAACAAATTATATAGTCACTTCAAATCAAGAGGCAAGGAAAAAACTGAAAAAAAAATATAGGAAAATAAATTTTTCTCCCTCAGTACTAGAATAGAATTTGCTTAACATACAACCTCTGGGCCTTCCTTTACCTGGGATTCATTCACCAAGTTTCCATTTGACATTCTAAGGAGAGCAGGTGCCTCTCCCCAGTAGGAAGATCACACAAGCCTCTCCTGCCATGTCAGTGTGGGTAAGAAGAGCCCTCAGTGCAAATGGCTTCTAAAAGAGAAGATACTTAAGAATCAGCAACTTCTGACAATTATATTGCATATACACCACCATCCTTCAATACTATATTCTTAACTTCCTCCTCCTAGGGGCAAAGTAGAGGAGGATAAGCCAGTACAATAAGCCTACACTCATAAATATTGATCTAACCCTGGTTAACTCTTGAGGCTCAACTCCTATGAAGCTGACAGTGGTTCATAAATGTTGAAAAAGGCTGTCCACTGTGTTCTTCCAGCTTTATGAATAAGTTTTTAGAAACCTGAACATAAAACTGTTCCTTTAAAATTCTCCAGACAAAATGACTCAAGTAGAATATAAATCATGCTCTAAAATAAACTCTTGCTAGCAAGTAGTCCCAAACGACAGAGAGTTCTGTTTAAAAGAATAATCTAAGTCATCATTTATATAATAAAATATGGTTTGAGAAGCCCAGCAGAGTTGGCACAAGAAATTATTTACACTATTAATTGGCTCTTATTGCCATTCATACATTTGAAAAGAACCTTCCTTTTCTCTTTATCAAAATGATCATATTATAATTCCTCCCTCATGAACATACAAAAATAAAACACAATTACTACCCACACAACATCCAGAGCTAAAGCCAGTGGGAGTGGTGACTATGGTAGGATTGAGAGGTAAGGGTGCCAGATCTCATTTACAATGTATTCCCTCCACATGTCTTTGAAAGGAGTAGGGTGAGGCCGTACGCTGAGGTTCTGTGACATTCCTAATTGCTTTTCTTTCCAATATCTTTTGTATCAGTAAGTGAGAATAGCTATATAACTCCTCCTGATTAGATTTTCAAATGAAAATGAAGAAAGAAACATTCAGTTACATTCATCCCTGGAAAGAGGAAACAATTAAGATTCCTCTCTGGCCCAAATGTCCTATGAATTGATATAGCTTTAAAACAGCATACAAATAGCAACCTCCTAGAAAGATGTATTAAAAATTAGAAGAAAAAATTCCTAGGGAGAAGGCTGTCTTGCAAGTCCCAAGGTAAACCTTCTTTGTTAAAATCAACTGAATTTGAGACCTGACAATGTTATAAAAATTGTTGCTCTTTCAATGAATATTCTTTTACTGTTTTTTAAGTTGAATATATTGGAGTGACATTGGTTAATAACATTACATAGGTTCAGGGGTACAATTCTATAGTACATCATCTGTATATTGTATTGTGTTTACCACTCCAAGTCAAGTCTCCATCCATCACCATTTATCCACCCTATACCCTCTTCTACCTCCCACAACCCTTTCCCTCTACTAATTACCATACAGTTGCCTGTGTCTATGAGAGGGTTTTTGTAAATCCCTTCACCTTTTTCACCCAGCCTTGCAACCTTCCCTCCTTTCTGACAGCTGTCCATCTATTCTCTGAGTCTGCTTCTATTTTGTTCATTAGATTCCACATGAGTGGAACCAACACGACCAGTGGTGGGCTTCACACCACACCAGAGCTCATCCCGACTAGCCACACAAATGGCACAACTAAATGGGGAATCTGGCAGGCACCAGACGCTGCTGGTAACAATGCCACCCCAGGGAGCAGCCCCTGAGCAGTGACTCGTATATGGTGATCAAGGTTTATCCTTATAGTTACTGCCAGTCTTAGAATTAACTCCATCCATTAACAGACCAACAGCATTCAAGACTCAACTCCAATAGAAGGGTACACGTATCACACAACCTGGAATACTTAGCTCAGGTGAACTGGAAGATGGCTCCACTGAGCCTCACAAAACACCGTTACCATAAAGCCATCATAACAGTTTGGGAGTCATAACAGATCCACCTAATACACAGAGACAAACACAAAAGGCAGACAAAATGGGGAGACAAGGAAAGATGCCCCAGATGAAAGAACAAAAAAAAAAATCCCAAGATAAAGAATTAAATGAAATGGAAACAACCAAGATGTCAAATGCAGAGTTTAAAACAATGGATATAAGGATGCTCAAGGGTCTTAGGGGAAGAATGGATGGTCTCAGTGAGAACATAAAAGATAGTAAGCATTAAAAAAAACACAGAAACCATTAAAAAGTTAGAAATGAATAATACAATATTTAAAATGAGGAATACATTATAAGGAATCAACAGGAGGTTAGATGAAACAGAGGATTGACTCAGCAGTTTACGGAGGACAAGATAACAGAAAACATCCAAGCAAAGCAACAAAACAAGAAGTATTTCAAAAAATGAGGAAAGTTAAAGGGACCTCTGAGACAAATCTGCATCATAGGGGTACCAGAGGAGAAGAGAGTAAATAAGGAATTAATAACTATTTGAAGAAATAATGGCTGAAAACGTCCCTAACCTGGAAAAGGAAAAAGGCACACAACTTCAGAAAAGACAGAGAATCCCAAACAAGATGGACCCAAAGAGATGAACACCAAGATACATCATTATTAAAGTGACAAAGGTTAAAGATAGAGTCTTTACAACAGCAAGAGAAAAGCAGTAAGTAACCAACAACAGAGCTCCAATAAGGCTGTCAGCTGATTTATCAACAAATATACTCATCTACTAATGGATGCTTGGGCTGCTTCCATATCTTCATGAATGTACAATAGTCCCTCTCTATATCGCAGTTCACTTATCGCGGCCTCACTGTATTGTGGGATTTTAAAAAATATTATATTTAATTATTTATCGCGGATTTTTCACTATATCACGGGATTTTGCAGTACTGTATACATACGTTGTTAAAGTTATGTAGGTTTAAGAGTGTAGAATATGTTTAAGAACATAAGTAGTGTTTATAAAAGTGTAGAAAAGGTTATTAAGGGAGAGGGAAAGGTTAATAAGGGACTGGGAATGGTTTATAAGTGTGTGGTAAGGGTTTATAAAGCCTCAAAATATATATAAATACTAAAATAAATGTAAAGTTCCTACTTCGTGGATTTTCACCTATCGCAGGGGGGTCTAGAATGTAATACCCGTGATAAGTGAGGGAATGCTGTATAGAATATGGAAGAAAAAAATTGAGGAATACACAAATAAATGGAAGAATACGCTATGTCCATGAATAGGAAGAAGTAACATCTTTAAAATGTCTATACTACCTAAAGCAAACTATAGATTATACACAGTTCCTGTTAAGATACCAAAGGCATATCTTACAGAACTAGAAAAAATATTCCAAAATTTATATAGAACCACAGAAGACCTTAAATAGCTTCAGCAATATTGAGAAAGAACAACAAACTTGGAGGTATCATGCTACTCAATATCAAACTATACCATAAGGCCATAGTAATCAAAACAGCATGGTACTGGCATAAAAAAACAAGCATATAGATCAATGGAATAGAATAGAGCCCAAAAATAAATTCATACCTTTTTGGTCAATTAACAACATTTGATAAAGGAGGCAAAAACATACAATGGGGTAAAGATAGTCTATTCAATAAATGGTGTTTGGAAAATTGGACAGATATATGCAAAAAATAAAACTAGACCACCTTCTTACACCACACACAAGAATAAAGTCAAAATGAATTAAAGACTTAAATATAAGTCATGAAACATAAAAATCCTAAAATAAAACACAGGCAGTAAAAATCAGATATTTCTCATAGCAATATTTTTGCCAATATATCGCCTCGGGCAAGGAAAAAAATATACAAATGGGACTAAGTCAAATTAAAAAGCTTTTGCAAATCAAAGAAAACAATCAACAAAATGAAAAGACAATCCACTAAATGAGAGAACATATTTGCCAATGATACATCTGATAAGGAGTTGATTTCCAAAATGTACAAAGAACTTATATAACTAAACATTAAGAAAACAAACAATGCAATTAAAAACTGTGCAAATGACTGGAATAGACACTTCATTAAGGAGGACATACAGATGGCCAATACACTTATGAAAAAATGCTCAACATCACTAACTATCAGAGAAATGCAAATTAAAACCACATTGAGATATCACCTCCCACCTGTCAGAATGACTATTGTCAATAAATCAACAAACAACAAGTGCTGGTGACAGGCACCGTTGCTGGGAATGCAGACTGGTACAGTTGTTATGGAAAGTAGAATATAATTTCCACAAAAAATTTAAAGTGGAACTGCCTTATGACCCAGTGATTGCACTTCTGGGAATATATGCGAAGAAACCCAAAACACTAATTCGAAAGTATATAAGCATCCCTATGTTCATTGCAGTGTTATTTACAATAGCCAAGATTAGGAAGCAGCCCAAGTGTCCATCAGTAGATGAGTAGATTAACAGCTGTGGTACATTTAAACAATAAAATATGACTCGGCCTTTAAAAAGAAGGAAATCTTAATCTTTGTGACAGCATGAATGGACCTGGAGGGTATTACACTAAGTGAAATAAGCTTGTCAGAGAAAGACAAATACCATATGATTTCAATCATATGTGGAATCTAATAAACAAAATAAACTAACAAGCAAAATAGAAACAGACTCATAGATACAGAGAACAGACTGACAGCTGTCAAAGGGGTGGGGATTGAGGGGGCTGAGCAAAAGTGAAGCATTGAGAAAAAAAACATACACAGAGAACAGTATGGTAATTGCCAGAGGGAATGGAGCTGGTGAAATGTAGAAGAGGGCAAAGGGGGGATAAGCGGTCATAAAGAGACCAGACTTTTGGTGGGGAGCGCACGATGCACTATGCAGATGATGTGCTATAGAATTGTACACCTTTTTTGGCAAATGTACAGCACAGGGCTTTGTGTTTTCCTCTCTTATACATATTTCTGCAGAAGATGGAAGTTATTCAGCTTTGGTAAGGAGGTATCACAGCCCATGTTGGGGTGCTCTGGTTTCAGATATCAGGGAAAGTGGCAAGTTGGAGTGATGACAATTTTCATTTGATGACCTGTCCTCATTTACAAAATGCACTGATGTAAAATGCATCACTCTTGATGGAGTGTCCCTGCTGTGGAAGTTTTCAGAGGCCAAAGGGATGCTTGGCAACTTCCAATGTCCTAGTGGATATGATAATTTTATTACACAATGTCACCCCAATAAATTGAATTTAAAAAGATTTTTTAAAGTACTGTCTTTTCAGTTAACTGCAGAGTTTCTTCCTTATACAGCTATTGGCATTGGTACAAACATAATTTTTGCCTACTAGTATTTATTAAGTTTGTGCATATTCTGCCTACAATAGTATTAAATACCTTTACTTACATAAACCTGAGATAACCATATGATGATTTTATTAATCCCATACAGTAGTAAGAAAAAGAAAGAACAAATTATCTGGCAAGGTCATACAGCTTTAAAGTATTGTAGTTGTTTAATGGCCCTGCTACACTGATCTCTTGGAAAGGAAAATTAAATTTTAGAGATCCATTTGAACCCTGAAAAGAAACATTTGAGTTTAGTGCAAATGCAGTGTGTTTTTTAGGGTGTCATGCAATAAGTTGCTTATAAATAATGAAAAAATCTAAAACATTGGTTACAGGAATGCAAACTAGGTGAACCTAAGGGCACAACTGCATCTCAAAATACATTGATTGCAATATAGAAGGTAAGACCACTTTGCCAACATCAGATCACATACCACAAGAGCCTGCATTTAGTTTGGTTTGCAGCTTTTAAAGCAATACAGGGAAACCATGCCAAATGGCAGCCAGTATAAGGTAGTGGTTAGAAATATGGGCTCAGGAATCTGATACCTACGCTCAAACCCAAGGTCTTCTTAATCACTATGACTTTTATCAAGTTACTTCACCTCTCACTGCTCCTGTTCTCTTATAGGAATAACAGCAGCAGCAGCAGCAGATTTTACCAGGGTTGTTGGGAGGATTTAATGAGATCAAATATCAGTAAGATACCTAATAAGTATTGAATGAATTTTAACTATTAATATATTCAAAGGAGGAAGTTTATAATAATGGTGAGATTTGAAATGTTATCATTTAAGAACAAATGAACAGAATTTAGAGGAGAGTAACTCAGTTTCCATGGCCTCTACAGTCATAGATTTTTAAATCTATCCAGAAATTAATGTAAAATAAATTCCAGTTTTCAAGATAAAGAACTTTGTGGAAATGATAGCTTCCCAAAAACAGAATGGGCTCTCTCGAATTAAATATTTACTTAGACATATTGTAGAGGGCACTTATAGAGTCTTCGTCAAGATATCCTTTAAGCTTTTCAAAACTTGAGATTCTATGGAAATTAAAGTGACCTTAGAACATCATAAGAAGCAGTTGCAAATGTCTGCTTATGCAAAGAAGTCAGTAATTTCTAATCACTTCATCCTTAAAGCCTAAAATCTTCAAAAATTTCTAGCCCATATTATCCTTCAATTCTCTAAATTACTAGAATTATTGAAAATAAAAACTTAAAGAATGGTGTTTAACAAGAATCTCAATTAAATCCAAGAAACTTGTTTTGAGTAAGTGCACTTTACTCATGTAACCCAAATCTAGAGAATGAAGTTATCAAGGCACTGCATAGGTGAATCTATGTCTAAGTCTCCAACATTGGCACAAAGGATAATAATTTCTATAGATCTACTTATAGACAGATTCTTTGGCAATTAAAAACAACATCTGGAGAAATGTTTCATTTTGAGAAAGCTGCAAGATTTATCAGTAGTAATTTTTCCCACACCAAAATTATAATCAATGTAGCTTTATTCAAAATTAAGCTTTATAGGATTATAAACTTTTAGTTATAAGATGAAATAGGTTCTGAGGATCTAATGTACAGCATGGTGACCATATAATGATACCATATTGTATACTTGAAATTTGCTAATAGAGTAGGTATTAAGTGTTCTCACCAGGAAAAAAAAAAAGTTATGTGATGTGATGAATATGTTAATTTTTCTTGTAATAATTTCACAATGTATATGTGTATCATTAGATTGCATACTTTAAATAATACAATTTTATTAGTCAGTTATACTTTAAAATAAAATTAAACTTCATTTTAAAATGTGCACTTTAGAATGCTTATAGTATTGTGTTTTTGTTGCATAACACTTATCTTAGTATTAGGATAATTTTTTTCATTTCTACCAATAATAAGTAAAGAACAATTACTTCAATTGGAATAATAGATTGATCATATATAATTCAGCCTGTAGATTCCTTTTGTTATTTTTTTCTATAAAGTCACTTCCTTGTTGTACAGAAAATAAAATAAAAAATTTACTATGCCTTAACTTCCAAAAAATGGGGAAAGATATCTCAATATAATCCTTTTAAATGTAAGTCTATTTGAACTTCTGAACCTTAAAAAAATGACTTTTGAATTGCAAAGAAACAGATTTTTTCAGTCTTAACTTAGTATAACATAAAGGCCAAAGAACCATAATTAATTATATAAACAAATAATTGCATTTTTATCTCATCTGTTATAGATGAGAGAGAGATCACAACCTTAGATAAATCAAGATATTAACCCTTTTAGAGAAATCTTAAGACCAAATTCTCAGAAGTACAGAGCTCTTCTAGTAGTAAGAAACATGAGTTTTAAAGTCAGAATGTCTGGATTTGAATCCAGGATGCATCATGAAGTAAACTTTAGCAAGTTTCTTACTCTCTCTAAACCTCAATTTTCCCACCTGTGAAGGGTGTTTTACATTATTATGTATCCTTATGAAATTATTATCCTTTAATGAAATAGAGCATCTAAGTAATTTTGAATTTCTATTTGGCATGTAGTATTATGTAATTGTTCTAAATGACTGTCATCGTTAGTAGCATCTGCTTACTCATAGTCCATTTATGCTAATAGCTCTGGGCAGGCAAACAAATATTTAACGAACAGAACGTAAAGCATATTTTCTCTACCACGAGCTTCCTTGGTGTGCCAATGCTCCACAGAATGTGTTATCCTTAAAACGGGAAAAGAATGGAACCCAGAGTGTCCATCGACCATGGCCTTTCCTGTGTGATAGGAATCATTATCTGGAAGTCGAGATTATGATGTTTGACCATGTTTCTGAGGCACTACAACTATATGGTCTAGGACTACGGTACAGAACAAATCAAACCAGGGTCTATGAGATAGAGATCCATATAATACGGCTTTCTAAACCAGTGGTCTCCAAAATCAGGGGACGAAAATTGGAACCATGCACCCTGATAATAATATATAATTATGTATATGACCTAATGTACTGATAAAGTACATTAGAAAACATTCTGAAGAAAGGATTAACAGAAGGCCTGAACCATTCTCCAAACACTTTCCCTGGGAACATTTAGGGTTAACATAAATGAAGAAGTAACTCTTTCAATTTTAAAATACTTTTATACTAGTTCCATTAAACATGCTATAATAAAAATAAAATTATTTCCCCATTCTTGACACTACCCTCAATTCCAAGTAACCAAATAATTTTACCAGTCTGTACGAAAATTCCTGCAGTTGTATCTTTCATTACCCCATTTTTAAGCACACATTTAAAAAAATATTTGTTTATAACTTACCCTGAAACATGCAACATCAGCAGCATGTAGAAGACAAAGAAGAGACTATGAGTGTACCAGAAGATGTCATACTGAGAAACACTGGAAAAACAAATAACAGTTTCAGTGCCACTCTACATTCCATTTCACTAAGAAGACTGTGCATTTCAAACACATCACAACTGCAGAAAGTTCAAATATGGGTTCCATTGAGATCTATCTATTATATCAAAGTATTTACATACCATGCAGAAAGAACTGACAAAAATTATAAATAACCCTATCATTTTGAAGGCCTTTTTGTATCTGAAATAAAGACACATGGAAATAGTTAAAATACGTTTATTTTAAAGTTATTATGATGAGGGGCTCAGAAGCAGTTATAGTGTCTGCTCATATGTACTTTTGCTGTCCTTTTTATCAAAAGTCTCAATTTTCAAATGACTTCTAAAACAACTAATGTCCCTATTCCAGTAAATATTTTGAGAGTAGTTTAAAGAAAACTCAAATTGAAAGAAATTAAACAAATGCTTATTAAAGCTTTATATTCGTTTCCTGGAGAGTGTATAACTTAAAAACAACACGTTGGTGTTACTGTCCTGCAGAACAAAGAGTCTGAAAATGCAGGAGTATGATAAATACAACCTATAGAATGTTTGAGAGAAGTAAAATTAACAGTTATTTTACATGTCTGGGTGGATATAAATATATTAGAATCTTGGAGGTGGGGGACAGGTATTTGAGAAAATTCAGATACAACCCCTAAATCCTGTAAGAACCACTGATTTAAGCAGCGGCCAACTGATTCACATTTACTTCATTCAGTTTTTGCTATCATAAACAAAATCATTAACAAACTTGTAATATATGCCTTTCTGCACATATCTAACTCTTTTTTTAATCTAAATTCCTAGAAGTGGAATTGCCAAATCAAAAGGCACACATTTTCAATGCTTTTGATACACACTGCCCATTGCTCTCTGGGAACATGTTTATCAATTACAAATCCAGCTTTAGAATAGGAGGGCCTTTTCCCCCAAACCGGGGCTCCACTTTGTAACTCTTCACTATTTTGTATAAGTGAAACCAGGTATTAGTTCAGTTGTGTGTTATACATTTTTTAATTCTCTTATTACTTAACTATTCATATTTCTATAGGGAATGTTCTTTAATTTTTATGAGTAAACTATTCAAATAAAGAATGTACTAGTTCCACATAAGTGTAATAAAAATTTGTCAAATAGCATGTTTACATTTCAATTTTATAATGAATATGTTTTCATTTTCCTATATTTTTCTTTGTCCATTATGAGAGTTGACAAATATGCACTTAAAGTTACAGTTAACTCAGTAAATTATCATGAATTTCATTCACTTGAGCTTCAGTTTCATTATAAGTTTGTAATAGACCTTTATTATTTAGCAGGGTCTTTTATATAATGAAGTCCCTTACAAGGCTTTCTACCAACTCTGTCATTGGTTCAATGCCTTGTTCATTTTTGCAAGTTCTATCTGCTTTCAGTTATGGAAGCTTAATCATTTTAATGTTTAGTAAAGCCACATGCCGCCTTTCACTCCTCTTTTTGGACATGTACTTAGATGTTGCCTCAGGAGAACTTAAGGATCCCTTTGCTAAATGCAATAAGCAAACAAACAAAATAACCTATCTTGGATTTTTATTGGAATTGCAATAAACATTAAATAATTGAGGAAGAACTTCCTTTTTTCATTATACAGCTTTTTTCAAATCTCTACTCTTTTCTCTCAATGAAGTGTTTTTCTATATGGCTTTCACTTAAGTTTTTCATAAGTTTATTCATTGATATTTTATATTTTTGTTGCAATGATTAGTGGAAGCTTTTTATTTTATTCAACTTTCAAACTGATAATAGCTATTATATAAAAGAGCAATTTTTAGTATTTGTTTTATACTCATTTACCTATTTCAACTATTTCATTTAATATAACACTATTTTTCCCATTAACTTTCTTGGATCTTCTGGCTAGACAATTACATCTACCTTTCTGGAAGTAATGATAATTTGTTGCTACATTCTTTTTAAAAATTCTAAATGTTTAATTTCTTACCATATGTAAATAATTGCATGCTTTAGTGGAATTAAAATATCACTTTGACTTTTTCATGATTTTCTTAGGAATGTATCTGTTTTATTGGAAAGTATGATTTCAGTTCTGGTTTTTATATTTTTAATTCTATAAAGGAAATTGATTTTTAGTTAACTGATTTTAATTCAGAATTAGAGTTGATTTAACAACTGCCAATTAAAAGTCTATTGAGATGAGAAAATATGTTAGTATTATTGTCATTGGCTAGTAGAATATGTTACTTATTTTAATAATTGGTGCATAGTGAACCATTGGTGAATTACTAGGCAACATCCAATGCCAGAAATCAAATATTGAAGTCACATTTATTCACCTGATTTCTCTAATGTTTTATTTCCTTACTAGTGAAGAGAAAACATAGAAGAAAATTATCTCCATGGCTCATTTAAGAATTTCATGATTCTCGCAATGAAGCTTGGAGAAAAGCAGTTAGTTTTATAGTCTCTTTTAAACAAATGAAAAAACTAACAATTAAGACACAGTCACCAAATTATTTATGTAATATCTCAGTTGAAAAGAAAAGCTGACTTAATATTCCATTTTACAATACTATCGCTCAATTAAGGATTCTTTTTTCTAGATATAGAACATTTAGTCTTCAATCTTGAAAATAAATGTCAGATGCCCTAACTTTTCTTCAAGAACTCCTAAAACTTAAAAAGTAAAAATTTTTAATGAATTATTGACCTAACTAAAATAAAATCTCTCCCACAAAAATGGCACCCTGATGCACTAATGTTAAGAGATTTGCCTTTCTGTAAGGTGATTTTTAATTCTTATGAAAAGTTGTAAAAATTGGCTTACCATCTGACCCAGCCATTCTCCGCCTAGGTAGTATGCATAGACAAGGTGTTTCACAATTGAAATACTGAAAAAATGCAATCAACCTAAAGCACCCAACAATAGGAGACTGGGAGAGCAATGTACAAGTTTGTCTGCATGGTAATATGTTGTGCCATCAAGAAAGTAAAATATTTATACCAGGATTTACGTAAAAAGCTGATTAAAAATAGTCCATATAATATGGTCCAGTTTCGGTAAAATACATACATACATACTAAGAGACAGAGATCAGGAGTGCAAAAGGAAGAGAAAGAGAGTGATTTTGGTTAAGACATGGAGAATGAGTGAGCAAAACCAAGAAGGAAGTGTATAAACCTAACACCAAGAAGTTTATAGCATTAATATCCAAGTGGTGAGTTTACTTGTGAGATTTTTGAGATTTGTGTTTGCGTGCATGGATGTGTTCAGAAGTACAAGGATAGACTCCCTTCAGCATGATATAGAGCAATTATTTTCAAAGTGTGTGTGTGTGTGTTTCCATTATATTTTACATCTCAACAAATAGAATGTCTATTTATGAAGATTACATAGTTTCTTCTTTTTGCTTTCTTAACGAAGAAGTTTGACCAGTAACATAAAATACTGTAAAATATTGTGAAAAACAGATGTATCCAGAAAGATTGTGTGTTCATAAAAATGTGTATCTGAAATCACTCAAAATCCTTTAACTAGAAGAACAATGTGAATGCAGATATTTTTTATTATTTTAGCAGATGTCAACAAACCATGTTTCCAAAGCTTTATTTAGAATACTACATTAAAGTACAGCAAACTCATATCAGGAAATGAGTTACAAAATAATTTAAGTGGTATGTATCTGTGCATACAAATTGAATTAAATCCCATGCCGCATAGAGATTTATGATCTTCCAGAAGAATGCCCCTGAATAACTCAAATTGCCTTAGTTTAAAAAGTCTCCATACACAATTTCTTACCAACCTAGAATATCTGAGTAAAACAAAGAGATTTTTTTTTTCAAAAACAGGAAATGATATCTACAGAAATGTCTGTACTTCACTCTTAGTTACCCAGAATATTCTACTCACCAGAATACTGCATTGGCTAAGCATTCTGTTTAAGCAAGAGATTTTCTACACGTGAAAATGAAGATAATCTGAGGAAAATCTAGACAATCTGACCACTAGATATTGAAATCATGACTCTGACACTCACCGTATTGCATATGTAGACGCTGTAATCATCAGGAAGAGCACCAGTACCATGCACACCCCTGTCAGGCCAGGAACTATAAGAATGTACACAAGTACATTGTAACATAAGTCATACTGAGAAAAAAGTACAAAAGTTATTGCCTTCATATCCAAAGTATTTTACTCTGTGAAAAATCTACTTCAAATCACATATCTCCTTGTATGTTGTCTCTCAAAGAAAGCTGGGTTTTTTTAACTTAGCACAAATACAAGGTATTTTAGACAAAGCAGTCTTCTCTACCTTTACCAGAAGAGTTTGCTTTTGTATTTGCAAATATTCCATTCAGAATGGTGAATATGTACATATTTCTACAGGTATATATTATACCAAATGTCAGTAATTAATACACAGGACAGGATTGATGTTCCACACCCTTATGGGTTTGGCTTTTCCCACCATGGTTCTAAACTCCCTTGCTCCCCACCCCTCCTTTTATGGAACTAGTAGCTCTTTCCATTTTAATTTCAAATAATTTCTAATGAGCTAAATTATTAATAATAATTTATTTTAAAAAATAAACAAAACCTAAAACTTCCTGAAAACCACAACTTCAAATGTAGAACAAAAAATAGTTAACTTCAAGAAAAAAAATTAGAGTGCGGATGTTTTCAGAACACTTGCAGACATTTCCAGCGGTAAGAAAGACATGCTGAAATCAGTCCCTCTGATAAGACATAACATTTAGTTTTAAAAAGTAAAATGTGCAACCTTGTTAGTTTTTAAAACTAACACTGACATGATAGATTGCTACAAATCTGGTGTTAGCTTGTACAGCATGTCTAAAATGAGTAGCTCATATATCATATCAAAAAGCACTAAAATCATGAGTCTCATTTTATATTATCTTTTTACTACCAAATAAAATATCCTGTCTGTAAGTTGCTTTCATTACTCTTAAGATCATACAAGCAACAGTAACACCCAAATGTCCTAGCTGAGAGAATCCATCTTAAAACCTCACAGAAAACCTAATGAAACAACTATGTTTCCGAAGTATAGGTATCTCCGCATTTCTCTTCTTGCCAAGGATCCAGCTATGAAACAGAAGGGCCATCATGGACTGTAAACCACTAGCAGAAGCAGGCAAGCTGGGTACAATATGAGAGCAATACAGGTTTTCATTATTAGGATTCCAGAGAGTTTAGAATCATTGAAATATAATCAGAAATCTCAGTACAGCTGGTTGCAAAATAGCAGCAGAGCAGGAGGGTCTTTCTCACAAAGACCAAGTAGGAAATTAAAAGAGTGAGGGGAACAGTCAGCTGAAATAAACCAAAGATTACAAGAAGCAACTTCTAACCAAGGACAGGCAGAAACCCACTTTGAAACCACAGTGAAAGCACAGTTTTTGTTCACAGCCACTGACCTTGGGCTACGATAAAGGGAGAGTGGCGTCGCTTAGAATTGCCAGAGGAAAATTTGGAGTGGGAAGCACTGGGGAGAAATGTGGGGAAGTAGCTGCTGGGATTCCTGTGCTGGGACATACCTTGATACAACAGCAGCCATTTTTCTTGAGAGAAGCAAGCCCCTCCCAAGGGAAAAGCAACTATGCCACCCTATGGGATAATGCTTGCCCCACCCTCGGGAATCCTGCTCAAACCACCCTGCATCTTTTTTATGTCCCACAGGGCATCTTAACCCCCACTGAGGAAACAGCAACAAATGCAGAATGGCTTCAGGGCATGGCCATCCCATACACTTTCCTGAGAACCAGACTGGTGAATCTCGCTCATGGAAGAACCATAGAAACACCCTCCTGGTTTCTGGAAGACCCAAAGTCTGGGCTCCGGAGGTCCCACCCACTTTCCTGCTAGGGGCTCCAACCTACCCAGTTCAGGGAAATAATATGGGACAGACTCTGACATGTTGCTCAGGGGCAGAGGAACACACCATCTTCCCTGAAGTCTGAACGGCACCTCCAAGGGAACCCATCCTCCCAACTCCACCAGAAGCCCTCTCAGAAACAGGTCAGCGATCGCATTAAGACTGACAAAAGGACAGAAGGCAGAGGCAGATGGAGGTGGATGATGCAGTGGCTTGGAACATTTTCTGATCCACCCCTGGGCCTTCTGCTGTTAAAAGCCAGTCTTGAAGAGCAACGTAGCCCATCCTGTGCACAGCCAAACCTGGAGTAGACAGCCACAAACTGTGGATCACTTGTAGCTTCAAACAGACTGCCGAGGGCTACACATGGACAGCATCTGACATTGGCTTACACCAGCATCAGAAATCAGAGCCATAGCCAAGAAGAGAACCCAGCCGGCAGGCACTATCTCTACTGAGACAAATTCCCTTTGTTTTTTCTCATTATTTTTCAAATTCTTTTTATATTTTTCTTTTCTTTCTCTTTTTCTTTTTTTCTATTCTTTTTTTCATATATCTTATTTTACTCTTTCCTTTTCATACTCCACTTTTCCTTCTTTCCATTTCTTATTTTTATTTTCTTTTTCTTTGTTCTTTTTTGCCATTTTCCTTTCTATTTCTTATTCTCATTGTTTCTCTTCCTTCTCTCTTTGCATAATCATTTTTCTTTCCTTTGATCTTCTCACACTTTTTTTTCTTTTACTTTTCTATTTTTCTTTTGCTTTTATTATTCTTTGCTCTTTTGTCATTGATTTTGCTGCTACTGTTGGGGGGTTTTTTGCTTGTTTTGTTTTTTTTGTTTTGTGCTTTTTTGTTTTATTCTGTCAGCACCTGTACAACAGCATACAAGATATGCTGGGGATGAGCCTCTCAGTCAACCAGCAAGAGAGGACATTCCACCAGAAAAAGGGCCAACAACAATCAACATATAAATACAAGAGGAGAGCCCATATAACCCACACAAGGAACAACTGATACCACAGAAACACAAAAAATTATAGAAAAATACTATGGACAACTCTATGCCAAGAAATTGGACAACCTGCGTGAAATGTATAAATTTCGAGAAACATAAAATCTTCCAAAACTGAATGAGGAGGAAGCAGAAAACCTGCATAGACTGATAACAACTAGTGAGATTGAAGCAGTAATCAAAAAACTCCCAGTAAACAAAAGTCCTGAACCAGATGGCTTCAGATATAAACCCACATCATTATGGTCAATTAATATTTGACAAAGGAGGCAAAAGCATACAATGGAGTAAAGACAGTCTCTTCAATAAATGGTGTTGGGAGAGCTAGACTGGTATAACATGCAAAAAAGAAAAGAAAAGAAAAAAAGAAAGAATCCAGACCACCAACTTAAACCATACAACAGAATAAATTCAAAATGGATAAAAGACTTAAATATAAGTTACCATAAAAATCTTATAAGAAACCACAGGCAGTAAAATTTCAGATCTCTTGTGTAGCAATATTTTTGCCAATATACCTCCTAGGGCAAGGGAAACAAAGAAAAAAATAAACAAATGGGACTACATCAAATTAAAAAGTTTATGCACAGCTAATGAAACCATAATCATATTTTGATCTCCAAAATATATAAAGAATGCATGACTCAAAACCAGGAAAACAAACAACCCAATTTTTTACATGGGCAAAGACCTGAACAGACACTTCTCCAAGGAGGACATAGAGATGGACCATAGACATAAGAAAAAATGCTCAATATCACTGGCCACAGAGAGATGCAAATTAAAATCACAATGAGATATCACCACACACCTGCCAAAATAGTTATCAATAAATCAACAAACAGGTGCTGGCGAGGATGTGGAGAAAAGGGAACCATAGTGCACTGGTGGTGGGAACACAAACAGGTGCAGTCACTGTGGAAAACTGTAAAGTTTCCTTAAAAAATTAAAAATGAAACTGCCTTTTGACCCAGTGATTCCACTTTTGGGAATATATACTAAGAATCTCGAAACACCAAAACAAAAGAATATATGCACCTCTATTTTCATAGAAGCATTATTTATAATAGCCCAGATTTGGAAACAGCCTAAGTGCCCATCAGTATATGAGAGGCATATAAACTTGGATAAGACTGACAGCTGTAAGGAGGGGGTGGGGGGGAAGGGACTGGTTGAAAGAAGAGGTCGGGATTAGTCAAAGAACATTTATTCATGACCCATGGACATAGACAACAGAGTGGGGAGTGACTGTGGGAGTTGGGGGGCGGGCTGGGGGGGACAAAGGGGGGAAAATTGGGACAACTGTAATAGCATAAACAATGTAACATTAGAAAGAAATCTCAGTACACTAGAAACAAGTCTGTATGTGTAAAGGGCCACACAAGAAATAAAGAAATTAATCTTTGGGTACTTGATAGAGTACTCTTTCCTTCTCACTCTTTCCAATACATAGATTTGGAAGCCTAACAACACTTGACTTCCCTGATGTCCCTAATTCAAACCATCTCTTCTCTCCACTTGCTTCCCAGGGTACACCCTTTCCCATCATCTTTGCCATTGCCTCATGTGAGTACTTCTTAGGGGTAAGAGAAGGGCATGTTAACTACACTAGTCCACTCTACAAGAGTAATAGTACAGAAAACTACTACTTAAAAAGAATTGCATGCCTACGAAATGACCCAGCCTTCCCATTCCCCAGATATTTACCCAAGAAAAAGAAACATATATTCACACAGACATGTTCAAAAATGTTCATAGCCACTTTATATTTTAAAAGTTAATGCCTGTAAACAACTCAAATCTCTATCAACAGATTAATCAATAAACAATTGTGGTACTATTATGTGTACCTGGAAAAGTAATCAGTGGTAAAACAAACAAACAAACAAATCATGAACTTTGTTATATATGGAACAACATAGATAAATCTCAAAACTATTAATTAGGCTGAGCAAAAAAAGCCAGACCCCCTAAGACAAAACCCAATGAGTATAAGCTCTATGATTACTTTTATATAACATTCTAAAAAATTCAAACCACTCTTCAACGATAGAAAGAAGCTTAGCTGCTAGGAGGGGCAGAGGGTAGGATACATTATAACGGGGTACAAAAATCTTTTAGAATGATGAATATATTTGTTATCTTGATTTTTGGTCATAGTTTTATATTGTAAACATATGTAAAAACCAATAAAGTAGCATGATTTACATATGTGTAATTTAATGTTCTTCAATTATAACTCAATAAATTTGAAGAAAAAAAAGAAGAGGTCTCTCAAGCATCACATAATTTTTTTAAAAAAAAGGATTCTTATTTGACCAAATGAATAAATAAATTATAGAATCCCAGATGGCTCCATAATGTAAAATTTGTAGTTTCTATAATTTTACCAGAACTTCAGTAATGTCTCCTGTGTCTACATACAAGCTTTCTATGTGGTTCTAAACATGCCAAGATTAGTTATGGAATGTTTGCAAATCACTTCATCAAGAGGACACCTGAAAAAACAGAGTGTGTTTATAACAGAGGCACACTTTCCAAAGTGTATTACTTGAACATTAATTCTTTGGGATATTCACTTCTATTACTCTAAGATGTTGTAGCCATTCCTTGAGAACTTACAGGGCACATTACTGTATTAAAGTCTCTGAGAAGTCCTAAAGTCAATAAAGCAGTTTAAATTTAAAGAGATAGTTCCTCAAATATTTAACTAGAGAACTCCTTTTAGAGAAAAACAAGAAAGAAATATTAGAAGAACTTGGAGGGTGAGGGACTGGGGGTAAATTGTTGACTTCCGTCATTTGAAGATGAAGTAGAAATCCCAGGCAACTTGACCAGTGGTATGTTTACTGTGGCATTATGATCCTGTTACTGTCCCTTAGGCCAAACTGTGACCTCACTGAATCTCATCTGTAAACTAAGGAGAATCAATTCAATGCTTTTTAATGTTCTTACAGATTTATAAAGTTATCTTTTTTATATAAAGAACTTACTTTTTCTCTTCCATCTCCCAGAAATATAAAAAGACCAGAGTTTATAATTCACAAAGTAATAGACTTCAGGTCAGTGAAGTAAAAAAACTTAATTATAATTAGCAATTTAAAAAAATATTGCAATTAGACTGGTCCAAAAAAAGGGGTGGGGTGATACCTTTAGAAGTGATTATTTTGTCCCTGGAATTAAACCAATAGAGCCTGGCCAACAAGTTATCTAGGATGTTGTAAAGAAGGTCTGTGCATCAAGAAGTATGGTTAAACAAGTGGCTTTTACCTGTTTAGATAATATTTTCTGGGCATCAACAGTGTAATGTTAAGTACCAGGGAAAAATGAATCCTGTTCTACAAGAGGGTCTATTCTGGTCTGGGAGATAAGATACACAGGTTATTGCAACATAGAGCATTTGCTAAAGAGAGCTGAGTATTAAGTGTTTTTGGAAATATATCAAAGGGCACCCTAACCTAGTCTGAAATGACAGCTTAGCTAAATCCCAGTATATTAGCCTCCAGTCCTACACATATTCCAACAGTCAGGAAGCATAGGTTAAAAAGTATTGGGCTAGTCTAGCCTCAGTGGGCAAAGTTACTTGCCAAAGTGAAGTACACTGTGAACTCTTTGAATCCTTCAAGTTATGAAGCAAAACCTATACTTGTTTCCTTAGGAAAAGATATTTTTGAATGTTTATTCTTATTGCTTTTTATCTATGCATATTAGATTCATTAATTAGTAGGCTTTAAAATGAATGATTTCACTAAATTGCCATTTCTAGATGAAACTGAGAGATCATTTACCTCCATACCCAGATATGGTCAGAAATATACCATCTTGTATTCATTATCCTGTTTTTTCCTAACATAACTGGAAACATAAATGTATATGTTTATGAGGGTTTTTCCAATAGAAATTAGATACTATGTTTTATCTTTAAGATTTTATTTATTTATTTATTTATTTATTTATTTATTTATTTATTCATTTAGAGGGAAGGGAGGAAGAAAAGAGGGAGAGAAACATCAATGTGTGGTTGCCTCTTGCATGCCCCCAACTGGAGACCTGGCCCACAACCCAGAATCGAATCTGTAAACCTTTGGTTCGCAGGCCAGTACTCAATCCACTGAGCAACACCAGCCAGGGTGATATTGTGCACTTTATTCTCATCATACAAGGTACTACAAAATTTGGTGATACATAGTAAATATTTTTAAATGAATGTTTGAATAATACAATCTTTTAAACTTATTTTATTTTCTAAATACTTAATTGGAATGTTTTTAACATTTCTTATTTAGTGAGTCTAACTACCATGTTTATGTCACTTGTACTGCCACAAGCTTTATTTTCTATAAGACCATTAATTTCTCAGACCTAGGTTACATTGAAAAAATGTTAAAAACAGAAAGAGAGAAAACTACAACATTAAACGAACTAAAATCCAAGAATCATGTCAACTACTAAAACATATTCTTTATCACTAGAACATCTGGAAGCATGCATGCATCCTGCATCCCTTCATCGGGAACTTAATTTTTCCTAGGTGCTATATCTGATAACATTCAATGATAGTTATAAAACTTTTAGCCAGAGATGTATTAGTAAAGCAAAGCTAGATTAAGTCTTTGTAGAAAACAATGTCACTCATCCCATTACCATCCCTAGATTCTGCCTGGTTCTCTCACCTGCTACTTATACAGTGGGGTCAATCAGATGCCCGGAGAGCTCTAGACTCATACTTAGGGGTTTCCACCTGTATTCCAAGCTGAAGGCCTGGGAAGCAGATGGCCTTACTTTCATAAAATGATGTATATCGGGCCACCAAGATGATGTTGACATGCTGGCTTTGGGTGATGCAAGTGGTTTTGTACTGACGGAAACTCCCCAAAAGTATTTGCCTGGGGCCTGGAACGCCCTAGGGGAAACCCTGACCCATCTTGGAAAAACTCATATTCAAGTGGAAAACACAGTATGTGATGAAATAAATTACTTGACAACACAGTATTTTTAGTATGTATCATTAGGAACCCAGACGAAGGAGAGGCAAGTTCTGCCAAGAGAAATTAGGGGGGAATTTGTGCAAGTCAGTTGAGGATTAAAGGTTGAGCAAGAGTTGACCAGGTGATAAAAAGACAGTAAGCCAAGAGAACAGGCAAAATATAGGTGGCAGTGAGCAGTGAGAAATTATGCTCAAGGGTATGGTGAGATGCTCCGTACAGGTAAAACAAAAGCTGCCAAGGTAAAGGGGAAGGCTAATAAAGCACATTGCCAGTTCCCATCACAAGACCCTCTAGGATGGAGCCAGGGCATTTGTGTTTTTAAGTGTCATCTCTGCTTAGTCCAACATCAGTCATGGCAATCTCTGAGAAAGAGAAAAGATGATGGGGTTCATGCTTAGGTGGAGAGATCACCTGTTTATATAGAAGTACTAATTATACTGTTTCTTAATGTTATATCTTTATCATATAAGAAATTTTTTATATCTTTGTAAACTAAACTGTTTAAAACATTTCAAATGTTCCATGGCTTCAACAATACTGTGTTCTGTAGAAAATAATATCAGAACAAAGTTCTTATTTATTTTTCTTAAATTAATTCATATGTACCAAAAAAATTAATTGCTTTATACATAAGGTTTTATTTTTCTGCTTTTTCTCCCTCCTATTTCTCATCCAATTTGTAAGCCTTAAATAAAACCATGTTTTCAATGAGCAAAACTGTAAACAAAATGAAATTACATTCCTAAAAAGAAAACTGTGAAATGCTTTGCAAGTGGCAAATATCATAAGACAGAAACTATATATTTCATAAATCTAAACATGTAGTTGTGACATGGATGGGGAAGACATCTCATTTCTTGTTACTTTTCATCATAAACTTGACTGAAAAGAATAACAATGCATTTGACAGGGCCATGCCTCAGTCCCACATGCAATTCCGATCCCCATAGCCAAGCCTTTATAACAGACCATCTCAACTGCCCACTCATCCTAATCCCTGAAATACAGTTTTTCCAAAATACAGTTTTCTCCTTTCATCAGTAAAAGGTTGAAAAGAGAAGAATTTTGGTACAAGTTATACTAACATCAGGGAAAAATTTGGGGATGTTCAAAGGTGCTTGGCATAACAAAAAGCAGTCTAGACAGAGATTTCATAGACAATACGCTTGAGAAGGAAAAAAAAACTACAAACAGAAATGGGGACATATTTCAAGAAAAATAAATGATTTTAATGATTGTTTCATCTCTTTTATGTAGGTCGTAAAATTAGAAAATACCCTACTAAATTACTGAATTATAAGAGCTACATTAGTGCTCGGAGTGCTTGGTGCTTCTTTCCAGCAACTGGAGAGCAGGAACCTATCCCACAGGTATTATCTCCAGTAGCACCTGCACAGCAGCATGCCAAAGCAGGCCCTCAATAAGCAAATGGCATTGTATCACTTTCACTGGGAGAATATATAAAAGAAAAATGTACTTACTTACTTTTACTCTTCATTCGAACCCCAACTGTTTATATTGTCTTTCTGTTTTCATTGCAACTTTATACTTGAACTCCTAATATTTGTTCTGATATGCAAATATCCATGTTATATTTTAACATACATCTAATGGCTATAAAATTTCATGATGTTTATTTTCAAAGATTTTCCTGAATCTTAAGAAAAAAGCAATGAATAACAACTTACCACTTGTGAAGAGAAGTATTCTAGGATCCTGAGAAAAAGGGGAAAAAAAATTGACTAAAAGATATAACATTGATGATATAAAATTCTACAAGAAATTGGTTGGGCATAAGATCTATGTATTCTGCCAATTGAAATAAGATTCAAGTTTCATAATGATTTCATGAGGCTAAAAGAGATTATAACAAGTACAAATCCAACTCAGAGAAGTCTATCCATGTAAGAAAAGAAGAGCACTATATGTAAAGTCAGAGGGTGTAATGGCTAATTAAAAGCTAGTGTCAGTGGCTTGAAGCCCACCCTTTGACCAAATTGAAACTCAGGTATTTTTGGCTATAATGTAGAAACATTAATACCACAATTACCAAATTGCACCTACAATGTGTCAAGGCAGTGGGAATCAAAAGTGATAAAATACATAGGAGGAGCCATACGCTGCAAATTCAGTGCAAAGAATACTAATTGAGAACCTATGTTTCAAATATTGTGAAAAATAGCGATGATAAATAGAGGTTCCTATTACTCAGAAATATAAAATATTAATATTGTTAGTGTTTTATTTAAACTGTATCTCTCGTGGTGTGATTGACCTTAGTCAAATGATTCTCTACCTTCTGGAAACTTAAATTTACCCCCAGTAAATCTGTGCATTTATTTTTCATCCTAATGGTGCTTAACAATGCTCAACTTTTTAATTTCTTTCCTTATACCTCCATTGAGTTTGAGATCAGGCCAGATATATACAAAGTAAAAAGTCACTTATATGATACAATTTCAGGGGCCTTGCATAAGAACCACTTGCTTAGGAATAGCTCTTCATCTGGTATAGGTCAAATGACTGCTATATCTGGCTAAAGGATAATGTAGAATAATAACCTTGCATATAAACAACCACTAAAAATAAAAGACAAGCTGAACAAAGTGGAATAAATAACTATGGAAACTCAAAGGTGTAACAATTATTACTGTCATGGAACAAAGATAGAATGTATGAGTAAAAGACTGTTTCACAGATGACAAGATAAGACAGATTCAACTAGGCCATCAAGAAAGTGCCACCATCACAAGTTGGAAGATGGGTCATTGAAGATCTGGAGGAGACAGACTAAAAGCACAAAGGAATAATAAGGTGAATGGCACAAACCCATCTTATTCAAAGACAATTCACAGAAGACTATATCTATTATGCCCACAATGTGTGTCTAGTTTTTCATCTTTATTTAGCACATTGCCAGAGAGGGAGAAAAAACAAAAAGAGAAAGGAAGAAAGAAAATAAAGAAAGGGGGAAATAAAATAATTAGTTACCTTTTTCACTCATCAGATTGATATTTTTTAAACTGAGACAGAGAAATAAGCATTCTGATAAACTTAACAGAAGTGTGTCAATTGGTGAAACCTTTTAGAAAGGAAATTTAACAAAGTCCATTAAAACTAAAAATGAGCATAACATTGAAACCAAAATTCTACTGCTATGAATTTGTCTAGCAGTAGTATACAAAAAAATTCATTTATTGGTGTATGGGTCATAACAATACTAGAAATTAACCTATATATCTGTGAATAAGGAAAAGGCTAAAAATAAATTATAGCCTATTAATATAATTGGAATAAGATTTATTTATACTTTCTGATACAGCAAACCACAATACCTATATTTATGGAAACAAGTAAATAAGAAATCATTATCATTAAATAGCACTTAAAATATCTCAAGAGGAAACAAAATTATTAACTGACTATTTTTGGAGGAAAAGCTTTGACTTTTCACATACTTGGGAGTTTTAAACTATTTTATACTGAGCATCTATCCCTCTGAAAATAAATTTAATGACTAATAGTATTGAAATATTAAGCAAAAGCATATTACATTAAAATAATATAAGCACTTTAGTTACTGAAGACATGAACTATAAAACAAAAGACAGAAGTAAAGAAGGGAAAATTTAAAAAAGGAAACTGCAGATGAGGATGAAGGCCTGGGTACAAGTAGCAGTAAGTGGGGCAGTGGTGGCTCTGGGCAAGCGAAGATGCTGGGCTGGCCAGGGCTTCCTAACGCTGGGTACGTGCTACAGTCACCTGGTGAGCGCTTTAAGAACAACAGGCCTGACCCTAATCCAAATCAATTAAATCATATCGGTGTTTTAAAAAATACTAGTATTCAGAACATTATGCTAAGTGAAACAAGCCAGTCAGAGAAAGACAAATACCCTGTGATGTCACTCATATGTGGAATGTACTGAACAAACTGAACTAGCTAGCAAAATAGAGGTACACTCAGAGAGAGAGAGCAGGCTGACAGCTGTGGGCGGAGAGTGTTGGGGGTGGAAGAATTGAGCAAAAACATTTTAAGAAGGACTCATGGGCGCGTACAACAGTGTGGTGATTGTCGGGAGTAGAGGGGTGGGTGGGTGGAAGTGGAAGAGGGTCTAAGAGGGATAAATGGTAATGGAAAAAAATACAATACAAAAATTAAGCAAAAATGTTTAAAAATTAAAATTAAATTTAAAAATAATAAATAAAAAATAAAAACACTAGTATAGTCAAAGGATTTATCCAATGTTGCTTGCTATTTGGGTTTTGTAATTTGTTTCTGTCTGTTGTTACTTTTTTGTTTTTCAGGGGGGAGGAAAAACGCATAAGCAGTATTAATCTAGATAAGAGTGGTGATGTGTGGAGGAGAAAATGGAGTGAGAGAAGATGAGAAATAGTCTTATTAAGTAACTACCAGACTTAGCAGAACAGGGTAAGGTTCTGATCAAATGGCAAACAGAGCAATTGGGTTTTAATGCAGTCTTGTCATGAAGCAAGGGCAGCTTGAGGACAGGATGAAAGCATTGAGCGACAGAGACCTAACCAGGTTTGTGCGTATGCTGTTCCCTGGGCTCTGGCCCGGCACCTCACACACATGATTGCATTTCATGGGCAGCTACATGGAGAAGACCACCCTTAAGTCAGATATTGTCTGCTACAAAATTCAGCTCAAGTTCACCTATTCTGAGGATTTAAAAAAAAAAATGAATGAACTATTAAAACTCAACAATATTTTTTAAGTCAAATAAAATGATTATCCAGGGTCCTCAATTGTCAACCTGCACTTCTGCCCTGTTTCCCCCAAACACAGTATCTGAGTTATTCCTGGATTTTGACCCTGGAATGGTACCGTTGACAGGCTCCACTGTATGGATGGAATTAGACAAAAGCTGTTGGGAGGCAGAAGGCAAGTCTGAGTGGCACCCTTCTGAACACAGCAGAATATAAAAAGTAGACACTCTCCAAACTCCTGTTTTCAGCAGGAGAGACTGAAATAGTAATTACCTATATTTCCAATTGAAAAGGAATAAAACTCAACTTGACAACCGCACTTAAGAGCACTCAAAAGAGGCAGCAAGGTACAAATTTTCTGTGAAAAGCACAGACCCTCATTAGTCATCTCACAACTAGTGAAAGAAAAATGAGGAGACAGAGACCACCCACCTCATCTCGGTATGATGCTGCATTCAGTTCAATGAAATCCTCTCTGTAGTTCACTGAGAAATTGAGGGCGTTCACCAGATGCGCAGCCACGTGCACACCTACAGAATCACACAAAGTGCAAGTCAGTGGGGTTTTCAGATATGTTCTATGAAGAGGGGTCAGTTCCTCTCTCTAAGTAAACACAGGGTTGACAGCTACATGGGCAATAAAATATTAAATTTAAAAGGGGAGTTTTAAAGATACAAACTGTCTCGATTATAGATGGTCGAAGTATTTAAAGTCATGTAAAGAAACTGAATTTTCAAAGGCTGGAATAAAATAACCCTAATAAGTCAAGATTAGAAAAAAAATACACATGTGTGCACACACATGCACTTACAAAAGCAAATAATATAATAATATGGGCATTTACTTATTTATTAAAGTAGCTCCTGGATATTTTAGATGTTCCATACCTTTCGCCTCTCCCATAACTCCAAACCTGTTACATATCTTGTATACTTCACTGCCACTCAACCTAAAATATAGGCTCACTGAAAGGCTTTTAACTAGAGAAAACTTTTCACAGTCTACAAACCTAAATCATAATGTCCGAACCCAATAGCAAAAGTGTTGGTAACCACTTCATGTGACCAACATTCAAAAAAATAATAAATGCCATTTAATTATCTATCTACTGCTCAACTGATTCAGAGTTCATACAAAATGTAAAAGTATTAGAAAAGTACTAAAGAATTGAAGACAAATTCATTTTGGCATGTCAGGGAAAAAAGAAAATTATCTTGAGGTTGGAGAAGGAAGGAGCAAATGACCTTGTAATTGAACTATAATGTCCTCCTCCTTTTCCAGCCTTTCCTTGTAGGTGAAATGTGGTTTGAATCAACAGCATATTATAATGTACTTGAAAGAACAGTAGATAATTAGTTGGGAACCTGTTTTCTTGCCTTGTATCGCTTGCCTGTCAACAACACCTCAAGTTATTTCTCTATAAAATGACAAAAATAAGAAACCTAATGAGATAAGTGAACCAAAATGCTTAGCAAATCATTAATTTGCACAAATACATGGAGGTAGTGATTCAAAAGAAGACATGGCTTAGAAACTAGAAAACTCTACAATCCCCTCAAAGCTAGCATATGAGATACAGACAGGCCAAGAGTTCTGAATTACTCACAAAGACAAATCAAAGTGAGACAGAACTAGAATTCTAAATAACCTAAAAATCATTTAAAGGGTTCATAAGTTCCTGCCAGTGATCAAGTTAGAGGAAGGAAAAGACTCTCATAAAAAGTAAACAGGAAACTAGGTTTCAAAGAAATAAAACAGGATATTTAGGAGACTCAGCTTTGGCACAGGTATAAAACATTATTTAAGCAAAACTGTGTCCTCTAGCTTCGTCACTTCAGAAATCAATAGAAAAAAATGTTTATTTAAAATTAAAGTTTATATATTAACTACATACTTTATGGCTCAAAGTGTAAAGGTTTCCTTAGTGGAATTGCCATTCTTTCTGAATTCTCCTGAATAAAAGTCCTAGATGCATGCTTAAGGGGTACATTCACCTTCTTTAAAAATCTTTTAAGGTCAAAAGAATCCAGGGATTCTAATTTTAGTCATCAGGGAGAAAGCTTTGCCAGGCAGACCCTTTGTATCAATTTTCTCATTTAATTCTCACAATAAAATAATGAGGTAGGTAAACTCATACCTATTTTATAGATAAGAAAACTAAGGTTAGAAAGGTAACTTAGCTAAGGTCAGACCACTAGCCAATAGCAGAGTGCAGACCTCTAAAAAACATGCTCACTCATGGCAGTACCCTAACACTGTTAGTCTCTTGGCTGTTCTCCACCTGAACTACAATATTTGGATGCAAATACAGCTTAGAACAACTCAAGTTATGAATGCCAACATTTCATGATCCTCCTCCATTTCTGACCTTTCACCTTTCCTAGCTCTAATCCATCCTAACTCTTGGCCCTTGTCTCTTCCTGGACTCTTCCTCATCCCCAGACTCGAGCTGCAGCAGAGTTCTAGTCCTATCCCTGAGCCTCTCTCCATCTCTCACCTCCATCGGTGGGAACTACCAATGGGAAGAGAGATGCTCAGGAATAAAACAGTAAAGAAATACTTGACAATTTCTAAAAAGCTGAAGGTTTAATGATTTCTTTGTAGTAGCTGTATTAAAACACGCATGATTCATAATGGCCTTATATAAATATCCAGACCAAATGCCCTACAAATAATCAGATAAAAATGTCTGGGGCTATGCCACTGAGATAATTAATCTGAGACTGCAAATTATAATAACAAATTCTACCCTAAGAACTTCATATGCATGTCACACAGTAAGGCAGAAGGGTGAATGGGGATAAAGCCTTCACAATCCACCTCCAGAGTCCATATACTTAATCAATATATTTATTACTTTGTTCTAAATTTTTTTAAGTATTATATAAATAGGACAAAAATTTATTTTAAACTCTATTTCTTTTTTATTAAATTTATTGGGGTGACATTACTTAATAAAATCATATAGGTTTCAAGTGTACAATTCTATGATACATGATCTGTATATTGCATTGTGCGCAATATAATTCTTAAAAACCGAAATATTCTCACTTTATATTTTAACTTGGAATTGAGCAGGATAAATTTCCACAAATTTCTGAAATATGTCCTCCTCTAGCCAAGTATTCAATGTTATTATCAAAGAAACATTTATCAAATAAAATTTCAAGTGGTATCATATTCAGTAAATCTACATTTTGCATTCTAATTTTAATGCATTTAAATTCTTATCGTATTATTACTTTTAGAGATTAAAAACTTTTAGTCTGTTTCTTCCAATTTTTTAAATGAAATTATTTACTTTTAAGAAATACCATTACCAGCATGGAAACCAATGTTTTATAAGACATCTATTTTCTGTAGCACCACTGGACAACTCTTTAAAAAACATGAAAGAAGAGATTAAGCTATATAAGAAAATCACAAGTTGGTGGCAATAAATAATTTACAGAATGATAAAAATACCATTTATAAAATGTGTTATTATAACATACTACTTCGCATCTTTTGGTTTTCTCACCTGAGAAAATACAGATGGTAACACCACAGGTTATATGGAATGTTCTGCTTTTATCCAACAATCTTCTGGTTCTCCTGCTTGAAACCTAAATAAAAATCACTTAATATTGTAAAAATGATACAGTAAATAAGATATATGTACAAAGTTTTCCCTACAGCATTGTTTATAATATTAATGTTTTAGAAATATGGCAGAAGCCTATCAATTAAAAATTAATGAGATGAATTATATCTAAGCAATGGTACACTCAAACCATTATACAGAATGTGAGAAGACTTATTGATATGGAAAAATGTGCAAGATATATAGTTAGGCAAAAAAGTTATAAAACAAAACCTATACTGTTTAAATTATATGTTAACATATCCATAGGCATTTATCCCAAATTGTAATTAGCAGTTGCTCTGAAAGAGTAATATTAGAGGAAACTTTCACTAATTACTTCACATATTTCTGGTATGTTTGAATTTCACTATATATATATATATATATATATATATATGGTTTATTTTTGTAGTCAGAAGAATAAGGTATTTTCTAATAAAGCAATTTCATTTATGGTTTTAAATGCCTGCTTGATCTTAAGAAAAATAAAATGTCAAGCATTTTTGAATACTTATGTTTCACACGAGGGGAAAATCCTTTAAGACTTATTAAATAGTGGGAGACTTAAATGGGCACTTTTCTTTTCCTGCCATTTATCTTTTCTTTCTTCACATCAAGCCAATGGCCAGCCACTGGGATCAAAACCTAGCATTTTAAAATGGTAGGCAACCAAAAATTATTTCTACAAATTACTGCATTAAAGGTAAAGAGTTTCCAAATATAATTACATGAAAAGGCTGAGAAGTTTCACTGTAGTAATTCCAGTCATATAAACTTCACAGGACATCAAAGTGACCTCACATTAACGACTCCTTTTAAAATATCAGCATCTATTGAATAATGTCTTACTATCTTAGTGAAGAAAGGAATAACCACACGCATACTTCACACACACACACACACACACACACACACAGATATTTGAAGACAAAAGAATTTCAGTTGAATTTTAACTTTCAAAGTGCTTTTGTTATCCTAAATCCTTCATTTTACAACACTAAGTAACCACACATGCCATCACTACTTAATCAAGACATCTTTTCTAAGCCTACCTGGCTCAAAACAGGTTATGTGCTTTAAGAGATAAATTGCCACCAACACTAGCACTCAATCTATGTATTGCTCAGTAGCCACAGGGCTTGAGTTTGCTCACCTGGATTTAATTAAATGACACATGGTACAGTGAAGAGAGTCCAGAGCTGGGACTGACCTTAGCTCTAACATTCACTAGTTCCTCAACTTACTTAACTCTCTAGGCCTCAGGTTCTTCATCTGCAATACCTGACTGCAGAATCACTGAAGATTCACAATTACATATGTGAAGTGCTTAGCACAGTGCTTGATACCACTATTAATAGCTTTTTCTATTATCCTCTGCCTCTAATGTTATCTAAAATAGCTCAGTGATCATCTTGAAAGGTGACATGGTCTTTACTGTCATCTTTGCAGCAATCACTCCAGCAGAAAGTCAGGCAATGAAAACAATATAGAACTAACATGCCAGTTACACTTGATTTCTATGCTGCAATCTGTGACTAGAATTTTATTTTTCTTACCGTCCGGGATCCTCGAAGGTAAGCCAGGAGTGTCCGGCACATGGGTAAAAGGATAAGGCTGCAGTTGAGGTTAAGAACAGATGCAGAGGCTCTGCTTAGACACAATCCTAGCTGAACAAATAAGGCAAGGGTCAAAACACAGAAACAGACAAAAGTAAGCTGCAAACATGCTGCAGACCTCAAACTGATCCTCCGTTAAGGATCGTGGTAAATGCCAACTCCTTCAAGAGTCCTGAATACCCTTCCACTTTCCTCTCACCAAAAACATTTAAAAGAAATTGGTCTCTTTCTCTTCTGCACTGTCATAAAAGCCAGTCGCCTCTCATTTCTACTGCTGTTACAATAACCTGAGAACATCCTTCCAGCACAAGGTCAATTTCTTGTTCTGTCCCACCACGCTGTTCTGGGTATCAAGAGCCCTAGAGAGCCTCAGTATATTATTCTTCACATCCACACTGGTGCAGTGTTGAGTCCTTTGTTTGTCAATAAGGCACTGAGAATTTCAAACAAAACTTTTTATTTATATTCTATTTAATTTTTTAAAAAATTTAATTACAGTTGACATTCTCTCTCTAGAAAATTCTGAGCCTCCACACAGCCCCCTTCCACACCAGCACCTGCCTTTAAGCTCTTCCCCTTACTAACTCTACCCATTTCTCAGGCTTAAACACAACTCTATATAGAGTTTGAACCTGACCCAAAATTAGAAGAGGTCCCAGATCAGCTCTGCCTCATACAAAGTTAATCAAAACCACATTGTACAACGTATTTTTCAAAAAAAAACAGCCCCCTTTGACAATGATGCAATACTTTTTGGCAATTAATTTTAATCGAACCCTTGCTAGATTGTCATCTGCTGTTGTCTGGCACTACCCACATACTTTATATGAATAGTTATCACATGAAAACAAGAGACGGGTCATGTTTATATACTTTTCCTGAAATAAACATAAAACTACTATTTTAAGGATATTGGCTAAGAAATATGTGTAAGTCAGATGCTTTACTTATCAGAAAATGGTTCATGCCCCTGAGATTTCCAACTTAACTTTTGGCAAAATAGCAACTCTGTTACACATTATTTATTGTCAACATATGAAATATTGTCCCTGAAGGGGACACAAGGTAATAAGTCATGTCAGGAAAGCAATAATTTCTGTTGACTTGTCTAAAAAGTAATTAATATTTCCAGTTTTAGGCCATGTCTACACTATCAGTTCAATACCTTAGGGAGACAGTTCATTGCATATACCAGTAACTGGACAAATAGAATAATCCTCTCTGAACTACTTAAAAAATGTTAACTATAATTCTCTCACCTCAATCAGCAAAATTATTATCCTTTGACAGTGACAGGTTTTTGTTGTTTAGACTTTCAGAAAAATAAAATAATTTTTCTCTCTTTATCTGGCATCTGTATATAAGAAAATTTTGGCTCAAAGGATTTTAGATGTTATTTTTACCTGCAATTTTAATGCATCAAGATTATAATTCATTTAAAATATATCAGCTAAAATGTATCTTATTTAAATTTAGGACTTAAGAGATACAAGTAAGTTACCCAAATTTCCTTTGTGGTTTGATGTTTAAAGAAAATTCTCATACTTCATTTTATAACTATTTTTATGTGTTTGGAAGTGTTTCATTGTTGTGTTTACATTAAACCACACAGTAATTTAATTCAAAGTGGCTTTAAGTGTCCCCTTGGGAGAGATGGGGTTTATTTTGGCATTCCACTTCTTCCTTTAGATGCTGCAAAGTGTCACCGGAAATTTTACCAAGAACTCATTTCCACATGTATGTTTGTTCTGAAAAATACTTAGTTCTTTAAACTAGGATGAAAACTTTTTATTAGATTTTCAGAGTACAAATTCCCTCATTCAGAAATCCTGGAGAAAGTGAGGAAAATGGAGACAGTAAAGAGGCACAATCTTCTACTTACTTACATGGGTAACACTCTACAGACAAGAGCATTTGCTTTATTTGGTCACTATTCATTCATGGCCTCCTTAAGAATAAGCTGCCTCAAACATTCACTAAAAAGAAATGACTGCCTTAAGTTATGTGCCCTGGCCACTCTGTGTGAATAACTTGTTTCACGATCTCTAGGGACCTTCACCTGCTAGTCCAGTTTTTGAATTTCATTCAGGTTTGTTGTCACTAGATGGCAGTGCTACTTTCATGCTTAAAATCCCACTTGTCAAGGTTTCTAAAACGTAATTGAGACTTCCATATGCAATTTTTTAAACTGTAAATATATTTTAGGCAGATATTAATAAAACATAGCTTAGTCCTTGCTATAGACAGAATGTCCCCTTCAAATTCATACGTTGAAACCTAACATGATGGTATTTGGAAGTAGAGGCTTTGGGAGGTGATGAGCATGTTATGATTTGAGCCCCTTATAAGAGGAAGAAGAAACAGAGCTCTGCCTTTTCTCCATGTGAGAATACAGCAAGGAGAGGGCTGACTGCAAACCAGGAAAAGGGCCCTCACCCAAATTTTGAATTTCCCAATCTCTAGAACCATGAAAAATTGTTTGTTGTGTAAGCCAGTCAGTCTGTGCTATTCTGCTATACAGCAGCCCAAACCAAGAGAGACCTATAGAAAATAATGAGAAAATATGCCACTTGAAGCAAATTATAAAAGAACATACTATCTAGGTATATCAAGTAGATGGTTAATTTCCAAAAATCTCAAACACATGGTGACTTATTTCGAATCTGTCACTTCATAACTATGAATCTTGATCTTGTTAACCATCCTCATCTTTACAGTTGAGAAGGATAAAATGTCCTTATCTGTAATATTAATATATTTAGCTCTTAGGACTTTTGTGAAAAACCAGTCTTTAAAAATGCAAGCAATACATAAAATTGACTTACAGCCTTAGGGTCACTTAGGGTCCCTTCTCTAAATGTTCTCTTCTGTGCTTCACAATAAGTGTTCCACTTACATTACACATTCAACACACTTATTGTGATATGCACATATTGCAAGGCACCAGGAGTTCAACAGTTAACTAAAAACAGAAAATGACTTTTGCTTTAGGATGCTTATATTTCAGTAGGGGAAGCAGATGTTGAATCAAATAGTTACATAATCAAATGTAAATTGTAATGGTGATCAATGCTGTGAACAAGATTTAGAGTATGAGCATATGTAACATGGCATGAGATCTCAATAGGAAGCTTTGAAACACTTCCTTGCTTACATTAAAAGTGAACTGAGGCCTGAGAAGTGACAGCAGGCATTATCTAGGAATGAGAAGGCCATCCATGTGCGAAAAAAAGAAAAGAGATCCAGACAACAGTATAGTGATTACTAGAGGGAAAGGCTGTTGGGGGAAGATAGTAGATAATATAGCCAGATAAATGGTGATGGAAGACACTTGACTTGGGGTAGTGAACACACAATACAGTACAAAGATGATGTGTTATAGAATTGTACACCTGAATGTAACACAAATAAATGCAATTTAAAAAAAGATTGATTGAAATAATAAAAGTGAGATACTTGTAAAAAGGACAACTTCTGACCAAGATGAAGGCATAGACAGACATGCTGCATCACCCTCCACAACTAAGAAGGAATACAACTGCCTCAAAACTAGAAACAACCAGAAGTCCCAGAAAATCAAACTGCATGGAAGTCCAGCAAACAAAGATATAAAGAAGAAACACTCATCCAGACAGGTAGGAGGGGCAGGGCTGGGGTGGAGAGGATGCGGTATGGTGGTGGCAGCAGCAGCTGCAGCAGGCCAGCAGAAAGCACAGCCGCATGTTTTAAAAAGTCAGGAGGGACAACTGGGGAGCATTCCAAGCTCCTCACCAGACCTAGCAGCTCACAGTCCCAGCTCCAGGGAAAATCAAGCCTCATTGCTTCCGACTTTGCAGACCAGTGGGCATTGGGGTGGAGGCAGGAATTGCCAGTCTCAGCAGAGTCCACTTGTTTAAAGGGGCCCCATGGTCCTAGAACATCCGCAGACCCACCCACTCTGGGAACAACGGCCAGGGCAACAGCTAGAGGGGCGCCAGTCTGGTGCAGAAGTGGAAGAGGCACCTGAAAAAGGGGTGAGTGCTGAGCAAGCGGCATTGTTCCCTCTCGGACCCCTCCCCCACATACAGCGCCACAGGTCGCCCTATACTGACAAATTCCTAAGGCTCCGCCCCATACAATGTAACAGGAGCAACAGCTTTACCTGAGACATAGAAGCAAACAAACACAGGAGCCTGTCAGAATGAGGAGACAGAGAAATATGGCCCAAAAGGGGGAACAGATCAAAGTTTCAGTGGGAGAACTAAGAGACAAGGAGATAGCCAACCTAACAGATGAGGAGATAGACAACCTAACAGATGCAGAAATCAAAACACTGGTGATAAAGATGCTTACAGGCTTGACAGATATGCTTAAGTATGGCAAACACATAAAACAAGTGAAGGCTATGCTAAGTGAAATGAAGGAAATGAAGGAAAATCCACACAAAACAAATGGTGAAGGGAAGGAAACCGGGGTTCAAATCAATGACTTGAACATAAGGAAGAAAAAAACAGTCAATCAGTGCAGAATAAGGAAGCAAGAATTTAAAAATTTTCCCAAATTTTTTGAAGGAGATGGGCATACACGTCCGGGAAGCACAGAGAGTCCCAGGCAAGCTGGACCCAGAGGGGACCACACTAGGATGCATCATGATTGAGATGCCAAAGGTGGAAGATAAAAACAGAGTCCTGGGGGCAGCAAGAGAGAAGTGGAGAGTTGCCTACAGGGGGGTGCCTATAGGACTATCAGTTAATTTTTCAGAGGATACTTTGCAGGCAGGAAGGGACTGGCAAGCAGTATTCAATGTAATCAAAGGCAACCTGCAACCGGATTACTCTATCCAGCAAAGCTATCATTTGGAATGGAAGGGCAGATGAAGTGCTTCCCAGACAAGGTAAAGCTAAAGAAGTTTATCATCACCAAGCCATTATTATATGATATGTCAAAGGGACATAAGAAAAAGAAGATCAAAATTATGAACACTAAAATGACAACAAACTCACAACTATCAACAACTGAATCTAAAAAATAAAAACAAAATCTAACTAAGTAAACCAGAATAGGAACAGAATCAGGTATGGGGATCATTTGGAGGGTTATCAGCTGAGAGGGGGGGCGGGGGAGAAATGCGGATATGGTGCAGGGATTAAGAAGCATAATGGGTTGGTACAAAATAGACAGAGGGAAGTTAAGAATAATATAGGAAAGGGTGAAGGCAAAGAACTTATATGCACAACCCATGCACATGAACTATGGGGGGTGGGATTGCTGGAGGGAAGCAAGTACTGGGCAGAGGGGAGAAAAGGGGAAAAAAATTGGAACTACTGTAACAACCTAATCAATAAAATATACTTTAAAAATGTGAATTACTTATGCCATTGAATTAGGTATAGGCAAGAAACAGTAAAAACAAAAAACAAAAAAATAACACACCATGAGTACTGATGTGCGGCAAATGGGAGCATGGTGTAATGTATAAGAAATTACTAGTAACCCAATGTGGTTGGATTGGAAATGGAGGGTGATAACAACAGAAAATTGGAGAGAAGCAGGTTGGACTTTGTAGGTCATATTAAGAATGTGTGCCTTTATCCTAAAATGAATGCAGAGTGATTGTGTTTTAAGCAGGGAAGTGGAATGAGGACATTAGTATCTGGTAATGATTACTCTGAATCAAGTGTGAAGAATAAACTGAAAGTAATTTTGGCAATTATGTTACTTTGTGTAGTTAATCATCACAAAAGTGAAGTTTTGTTTGAGACAAGGACTACATTTTATGGTAATTATATCTGAGTCCTTTATAAAAAAAAAAAGGATTCAATTTTGAGTAAATATATTGCTAAATTTATTTTGCTAAATAATTCACTAAAACATACTTGTAAAACTGGAAAATAAAAACAGCTCCATATCCCCCCATTCACCTGGTCTACCCACAACCCTGACCATAGATTGAATTTTCCCAGAGACAGTAGCTTATTCCACTGTCAAAACTTCCATTTTACTTTCTTACATTTAGATGAAATCTGTGTCTCTATAAGTTTCACCCACTAGGCTACTCTGGATATTCCTAAGGCAGACATTCAACTACTGAATATAAAAGTAGAATGATTTGCTACCAATTTTGTTTCCTTCATGCTAAACACAATTAGGTGCCTATAAAATTCCTGATATAATTTTCATGTCATCTCAGCGACCTTTCCCAATTCACCAGAATTCACCACATGTTCTGTATAGACTAATTGTAGAGAGCAGCCATCCTTCATTCTACCCTTTCTGAAGATCATCATTTCTCTCACTAAGCCATGACCTGCTTCTTCCATCTGTGTTACATTGTGGGGTAATTATGTCACATAGTGGCTCATCCTGGGTTTACAACATATAGATTTTCTCATATGAAATGCTATTGTGCTATAATCCCCTTGATCCTTTAGGAAAAAAAATGGAGGTGTGAGAGAGCAGGTACACAAACTCAAGAACTTACTGGCTTTAGCCCATTATATTATATCAAGTGTGAATCCTGTATTCTGATGTTTTCCCTTATTAATTTGCCTCTGCTGAAAATTTTACATTCACGTTTTCTACATCTTTATCCAAGTTCTTGACAAAGCTATTAAAATGTAACAAAATCCTGTTGAAATAGTTTACTCTAGAGAGAATTCACAAACTACCTTTTCTGGTAAATTAACTTTTAAATAAACATTTTTCTTTCAACTGAGAATTTTCTCAACAATTTTGGGGAAATATAATAACATTCTATATGTAAGAATCTATATATAACTATTGTTCAAAGAGATTTTAAAAGGCCACATTAGTATTAATAGTATGCTTTAATAATTGGACATTTTTCTAGCTACTTCTTAGTGAGTCAACAATTAAGTCATTTCTAGGGAAAAACAAGAATAAAAATTACCATAAAGGTTTATAAAATATTTTTTTATATTCTGATTTGGTATTTTGTGTTTGTCTAAAATTACATAAATTTGTACTCATTAAGGTCAATTTTTTAGATTCTTTTCCAAGAAAATGTTTAATCAAACCAAATGAAGCCTACACAATACCTAATTCTTACAAGATTTATAATCACAGAACTGTAGCTCTTTCATGAAGCCTTATAAGTCACCAGTTCATCAACTTCTTTTTGCCTCAACTTACACCACAGTTCATAAAGAAGCAAGGACTAGAATCCAGGTCTCCCTCCATGCTCTCTGTCATTTCCCTAACAGCCCTTCATTCCCCAGAACAGACATGAGAATTCGGGCACCTTGTCTAGGGTTCTTTCTAAACCATAACCCTCTTACTCTTTCAATTTTTATACTTGTATCCAACCGGCAGCTTTCCTTGTCATTTTGAGTAAATCTTTACCCAGGATTTCCCTAATCTGATTGCACATTGAAATCACTTGACAGACTATTTAAAAATAAACATATGGTTCTGACTGGTGTGGCTCAGTGGGTTGGACATTATCTTGCAAACCGAAAAGTTGTGGGTTCAATTCCCAATCAGGGCACATGCCTGGGTGGCAGGCCAGGTCCCCAGTTTCGAGAGGCAACCGATCAATGATTCTCTCACACACTGATGTTTCTTTCCCTCTCTTTCTCCCTCCTCCCGTCCCTTTTCTATTAAAACAAATAAAAATTTTAATAAAAAATAAATAATTAAAATATAAATATATGTCTGCTGTACTTCCTGAAATTCTGATTCCTGAGATATGGAGCAAAGCCCTTAAGAGGTACAACCGGGCTTGAAAATCACTGCTTTGGAATATACTTTGAAGTCATACAAACTTGAATTTGAAACCCATTTGTTAGCTATGTGGTCTTAGATGATATTCTTACCCTCTCTATCATCTCTTGCATTTATAAAAATTTTGAAAAATGACACTATAACTACTCAAAAGGGTTATTATATTAAATGAGCTTATATAGTACCTAGTGCCATGCCTGGCATACAGTAAGAAATCAAAAGAAGCTATTATCTTCATCCTGATCCCTCGCCATCTACAAGCCAGACCTAGTTTCGGATTAAAGGCTCTTATGGCACGGCTTTCTGCAATCACTCCTTCCAGGACTGTGTCCATCCTCGGCTTTAAGGGTGATATCATAGTTGACACTATGGAAGCTGAGCTTTATTCCACCCAACTGTATCTAAAGAATTCAAAGAAAGTTCTAGTAACTAGTAGTGTTCAATAAATATATAGTAGATATATGAATGAATGAGTCTATGAGGTGATCCTTTGATGTCCTCATTTTGAAAATTAAGAAAAAAAGAATCGGAACCAAAAGTGATTACCATCTAGAGATCTATCTAGCTCATATCTATGGTCATAACTCAGAACCTATTCTTTCCATCATACCATATTGCCCAGGACAGGAACTCTATCTCCACTTCCCTAACTCCCACCATCCTGGAGGCTGGGATTTTCTCTATGGAACTGAGCAACACCCAGTTTTAAAAAAACCTCAGGGCCATTGTAGCTCTTTCATGAGACTCCATAGGTCATCTAGTCCAACCTTCGTTTTGATTCAAGTTATATTAGAATAAGCCATATTCATAATACCATAAGGCCACTCAGCTATACTTTTATGCTGTATGGCTCAGTGCAGCTCCTGGATGCATTACCTAGATTAGCTATTCCAAGTTTTTACTGCATATTTTAGTGCCCCATCAATAGCTCATGTTGTTGCCATTCCTCCCATTTGTGTTGGCACTCCCTCCCTCCTCTGCCTCCATGCTAACTACCAGATGAACTCCATTATTCTTCAAGTCACAGCCCAAGAGACATTTTCTCAGGCTTTGTGAGGACTGACATTCCTACCTATGCTCTCTTTTACACCTCCAAATTTCCCCTTTCTTCAAATATTCTGAAAAATTTAGAGCACCTTTTGCAATGCTTCATTTTTGCCTTTCTCCATACCCCTCTTTGAGCATTTGACTCATTATGGTGTAATGTTTTACCTACATAGCTCCTTTTCTCCCCCACAAAACTAGCAGTGGCAGCACAGGAAAGTAGCAAAGCCCAAACTGCCTCTTGTCTTTGGGGGCCTCAAAAATCCATGGTCATTAAGAAAGAAAATTATTTCAAAACATATTCCTTGGAGAAAATATACTTTTAGGAATGAAAGCCAAAAGAAAAGTAGTCATGAGACAGATTTGTGAATAAAAAGACACAACCTCATACAGTAGTCTATATGATTTCCAAAAGCAAGGGTACTCATTTTTAATGTCTTAACAGTATCCAAAAGGGTCTATGGCAGAAAATAAAGTTTATTTTCCTATATACTTACAAATCCAACCTGTGGTTCTAACTTAAATATTTAGTTTGTACCATTAGTATATCATAATATATGATATGTAGTATATTATATAACATATAATTATATTATACAAAAACATATAACATATTATAATATTATAATTTAGAATATGATGGACATTCCATAAGAGCAAGATTGCACTTAAAAATTTAAAAATGGAGGAAGTGCACATCATTCTAAGAAGCACCAACAAACAATAGGAGTCACAAAAATGGGGAGACAGAGAAACAACCCCCCATTGAATGGAAAGGTAGAATCCCCAGAAAGAGTGCTAAATAAAACAGAGGGGAGCAAACTATCAGATATGGAATTCAAAACATGGGTTATGGAGAAGCTCAATGAGCTCAGCGGAAACTACAAGGAACTCCAGAAAAACTACAAGGAACTTACTGAGAATTACACCAGCATGAAAAAGGACATAGAAGCTATCAATAAGAGCCAGGAGGAAATGAAAAATACGATCTCTGAATTGAAGAACACAGTAGAAGGAATTAAAAGCAGGCTAGAGGAAGCAGAAGATCGGATCAGCAAGCTGGAAGACAATGTAGACAAAAACTCCCAGACAGTGCAACAAAATGAAAAAAGACTGAACAAGACTGAAGAGGCTCTAAGACAGCTGCAGGACAACATGAAACATAATAATATCCATATCATAGGAATTCCAGAAGGAGAAGAAGAGCAAGGGATAGAAAACCTCTTTGAAACACTAATGACAGAAAACTTCCCTAACATGAAGAGAGAAAGAGTCACGCAAGCCCAGGAAGCACAGAGGGTCCCAATGAAGATGAACCCCAACAGGCCCACTTCAAGACACATCATAATTAAAATGGCAACATTCAAGACAAAGAGAGAATCCTAAAAGCAGCAATAGAGAAACAACTAATAACATACAAGGGAGCTCCAATAAGGCTATCGTCAGATTTCTCAGCAGAAACACTACAAGCCAGAAGGGAATGGCAAAAAATATTCCAAGCAATGAAAAACAAAGGCCTACGACCAAGAATACTCTACCCAGCAAGGCTCTCATTCAAAATGGAAGGTGAAATAAGGAGTTTCCAAGACAAAAGAAGGCTAAAAGAATACATCTCCACCAAACCAGCAATGCAAAAAATGCTAAAGGGTCTGCTTTAAGAAGATGAAGAAACAGAGAGAGACAGAGAGGAACACGAGTACAAAGGGGGAAAATGACAATGAATAAGTACTGAAAGAAAGAAGGAACTTCTACCATTTGCAACAACATGGTTGGAACTAGAGAGAATTATGCTTAACAAAATAATCCAGGCAACGAAAGAAAAATGCCTTATGGTATCACCTATTACAGGAAACTAATGAACACAAACAAATGAGCAAAATTGAACCAGAGGTATGTAAACGAGGAATAAACTAACAGTAACAAAGGGGGAGATGGGAGGGAGAGAAGGGGGTAAGAAGGGGAAGGGCCTAGTGAAAGAACATGTATAAATGACCCATGGACATGGACAACTGGGTGGGGACTGAATGTGGGAGAAGGGAGGGACAGGGTGCAGAGAAGCAAAAGGGGGAAAAAAGTGAGACAACTGTAATGGGAAAACAAACAAACAAAATTTTTAGTGGGGGGAAAAATGAAAATATAAAGAATGAAAGTACAAGAATTTAAAAATGATGTTTCAATGAAGGGCTACTTCAAAGGTGGATTACCTAAATATTTTGATAAGATTTTATGTAAAAGCAATAATGAATAACATGTCATGAGCAACCAGAAAGCAGTTAATAATGACTGGAGTAACTTTCTTTTTTAAAAATCCCCAAATAAACTACCAATTCAGCCCTTGGGGTATATCCAAAAGCTCATGAAAGTCCCTTCATGACTTAATAAACTGTAATTCATTCCAAATGACGCTAGCTGGTTTCTGTCAACTAACGGCCTCAGGGACTTTTAACTATGATGAAATTTTGACTCAAGTTGACCTCTACTCCCATCTATAAACTGCTTCTTTTATTTATTTATTTTTTTGCCACTGTCTCTAAAAGAAGCTATCAATTCTAAAGAAAGAAGCTAGAGGAAAATTTTTTTTCATACAACTGAAGCGAACACCAAAAGTATAGTGTTCACCCTGGTTTTATATCCAGATTTCCTTATGCTCAACTCAAAATCTTTCCTTTTATACGTAATCATCTTTCATTCTACCCTATCCAGAAATGACCATTCTTCCATTTTCAATAGAAATGCGATCTTTCCTTAGAAGTCAATTATGAGTCAGAAGAAAATATAGCTATTACAGAGGAAGAAGAAATCAAGATTATAACATATTTCTGCCCTCATTTTGTCTACCTTGTCTTTCCTGTGCTAAAAGCCAAGAGACAAAAGAAGATTCATTTCTAGAATGTGTGCCTGTTTTGAAAAGTTAAAATTCAACATAAGTAGGATTCAGAATACATATAAACACCTTCATGGGTTTTAAAGGCAATGTTGTCTAGTGAACAGGTCACCAGATTGAAAGGTAGGAGATTTTTATCACAACAAACACTGTGACCTCTACCAACGTCACTTATCTCCAAAACCTAGAATTGAAGAATTTAACATAACAATAATAAAAACTTCCTCCACTTTTCCTCAGAGGACTATTCTAAAACATTATATAAAGTGAAAATGGTTTGACCTTCCTAGGTGATAAACATTATTAAAATGGAATTTATTTTAATACACATTAAATTACTGTGGATATTCATGCCTATCACTTATGCTTTTCCTCCTTTCTAAGGCCCAACAGGAGTCTCAAGATCTACAGAGCATCTGGTTTAGTCTCATTGTTATATTTCCCTTCTCCTACAGAAATGATCCCTGCACAGGGAAGAGCATCAAGGAAGAGAATGGACTTTGCAGAGCATGGCATCTAGAAAGCTAAGGCAGGCTTCATTTCTCCTTCATCACAGGTCCAGCACATCTGATCACAATTACTGAGTATTTAGTCACCTCTCAGCTACTCTTCATCACAAACAATCATTCCAAATCCTTGAATCATTCTTCCTCATCTTTAAACCATTTTTAATTTCTCAACATCCTTCCTACAATTTAGAAGACAAAAGCAGTCATACTAGAAGCCTGAACATATGAAGTACTTTTTGAGAGGAAACAATACTCATAGCAATGGCACCCTCTCACTTAGTTAGAATTTTATTCAAACTATTCATAATGATATATATTAAAACTCATATATTAAATATAAGATATTGAATATAAAGATTTTTTTCTCATGTCTGTCAAGCATACTCTACTTAAACATATCTATTTGTTGACTCCTCTTGAATTCAATACTATTTAATAACTTGTTTTATTTGAATCTATAAAATTGTCATTAAATCTTATCTTTGTCATCAAAATACTAGCAATCTTAGCTATTTCAGCATGCCTTTTAACTATAAGTTTCAACTTTGACTCAAGCTGACTTTCTTCCAGTCTTTCTTTGGGAAAAGAAAAAAAACTGTCTCCAAGAACCTACTGATTCTAAGAGAAAGAATTCTTGATGCATTAAAATGGCCAAAATGCCTAAGAGTAAATATTCAGTAAGGACAGACTGAATGAATTGATCACTTGGTATGGATTACTTATCTAAACTTTGCAATTCACACAGAGAGTAGTCCCCCATTATTCACAGGAGATACGTCCCAAGACCCTTGGTGGGTGTCTAAAACAGCAGATAGTATCGAACCCTATGTACATTATGTTTCTTCCCATATAGCTGGCCTCTGGATCTGTGGATTCTACATCCACAGGGATAACCAAGGGACTTGAGAATCCACAGATATTGGTATATTTGGTGGTCCTGTATCTAAACCCCCACAGATACTATGGGACAACTGTATGTACACACTTATGATAAAGTTTAATTTATAAATTAGGTATAGTAAGAGATTAACAAAAATAACTAATAATAATATAAATTATAACAATATACAGCAATAAAAATTATGTGAATGTGGCATTATTAAGTAAGATAAGGGTTACTTGACCACAAGCACTGTGATGACACAACTGATCTGATAACCTAGAGGGCCTAACAGACAGGGAGCATAAATAATGTGGATAGAATGGCCAAAGGGATGATTCGCACTCTAAGCAAGAGAAAGTAGAACGGAGATTTTATCGTGCTACTCAGAAGGACATACAATTTAAACCTTATAAATTATTTCTGGAATATTCCATTTAATATTTTCAGACCTCAGTTGACCACAGTTAACTGAAACCATGGAAAGCAAAATTGTGAGTAAGGAGAGAGAAGTTACTGTATTTAAGCATTAGACTCTTCTGACAAACTCTTTAACAGAGTTTAATTGGTCAGCATACAGTGGGTCACATTAGTTCATCTCCTAATAAAACAATACAGTAAATCAAATGTAAGGTGACATATTGGTATAATAGAGGAAATGTAAATCAAATTTTTTTTCCTAAAAAACTAACATTGAATAAGACCAAAATATCACACTTTGGTCTCTCATTTTAAAATAAAATAACATACATAAATACTTATTCAAGTGTACACGTAAATTTCTACAAGGATAATCACTACAGTGAACTGTAATATAAAAACAAAAAAGAATAGGACTAAAATGGCCAACAGTAGAGAAATGTAAAACAAATAATGCTACACATTATGGGGTGCTATGTAGCCTTTAAAAATAAGTTAAATTTGTATAAGAAAAGTTAAATAACAATATGTGTGAAATATTACTGAGTTAATAATATGTATGTATACATGTGTATCTATATGTACAGGCATAGATATAGATGTAGACATTGACATAAATTTTATAGCTACAGATGGTTACTTCTTAGAATAAAGGGGATTTTCTAATTTTTTCTACAGTATCATCAGTATTCAGCACATACGAAGGCATGTTTTTTTAAATGTAATATATTTTAACAATTAAGCATAAAGAACTGGACTAATAACAATAAAAACACAAAATAAATGCAATCAATGGGTTAAATACTTTGAAATTCAAATAATATTCTCAGAAGACATAATTGTAAAAACAAGGGATATTCAGCACAATGATGTGATTCACAATATTTTTAGGTAAATGAAGTAACAGAAGCCAACTGAATGGCCAAAAAATGTAAGGATGTTTAAGTTAGGTATGTTTTTATTTATTCAACAAAATATTAAAAATAAATAATGTGTTTAGAAATGAGTGTGTAATAATAGCAATAAATATAATTTAATATTTAACTCTATATTTTAAAAAAATTACAAAACTATTCCAAATGATCATATTTTTTAAAAAAGAACAACTTGTATTAGGGGTAAAACCAAAATGTCAACAGTGGTTATGTGTTGGTGCTGAGACATAAATGATTTTTTTGGCATTTTCCCCTCATTCTCTCTAACAAACATGGAAAAAAATTGAACAAATATAAGCCATAAGAAAAATTATTTTCTAAAAAAAAGTGGGAAAAGTCTTAAAAGTACAATTTAAAGGGTAATATTATCTTTAAATAATGAAAACATGAGTGGCAAATTTGCTTTTATTTCCACTTTTGTGCTTTTTCCATTTTATCCCCTTCATTGTATGCATTATTTCATGCTGGAAAATACATGAAAAACTTTATGAAATTATCTTGAAAATATATTCATAGCTTAAGGAGAAAGCTTTCATAAGAAGAACATAAACTGCTGGACTCCTCAAGCCTTTTGATAATTGAAAAGATATCCACTTAAGGCACAGGATCAGTAAGATAGGATAAGATGAAATAAGTATGGAAACAAACATAAAAGAGTGGAAGTTATAATGAGTGGTACCATAGCTATAAAGAAAAAAAGGGATTCCAAGCGATGTGCAGAAGAACTATTGGAGTCACAGGAAGGCACAGAGACAAGTTACTAATTCTTTAACACTATTGCAACTTAAATGGGGCCCAAACATTAAATATCATTCAAACTATCTATGGGTCCTTTGTGATAGGTATCATACCATATTTCTTACATCAAGGTTAGCTTATGTGCTGTTAAGAACTTGACAAACATATTCGGAAAAAAATAGGGGAGGAACATTTCAACATATATTAAAATATTAATTAATAAAGGAAAACAATATTCTGCCATGTGAAAAATTAAAAAATAACTAAAACAAGCTAAGAATAAACCCTGCATTCACATGCTATCGCACAACTGTCCTAACCTTGCTTAGTATTTTGGCTTGGTCCAGGCTATCTATTATACTTTACGGTTCAGAAAGATTGGATGAATCATGGCTGTCACAATCTCTCATTTTTTATAATACATTCTGTTGTATCCACCTAGATTTTTAATATTCTCACCTATATTCATTCCATTTCATAGTATCTCCAAGTTTGGTACTATACTTGTTATCTGTTGCTTTTATTTAACTGTTTGTTGACTGTTTTTGTTTAAATGATTAATATTATGGGCAATACATAAAAAAGAGCCATATAAATATAGAAATTACTACATAAAATACCTGATGCATTGGTATTTTGATAGGGATTACATTAAATTTATAGATTGCTTTAGGTAGTATGAGCATTTTAATGATGTTAATTCTTACTATCCATGAATACAGTATATCCTTCCATATATTTGTATCTTCTTCAACTACTTTCATCAACATCTTATAGTTTTCCAAGTGGAAGGAATTATGCTAAGTTAAGTAAGTCAGAGAAAGACAAATACCATAAGATTTTATATATATGTGTAATCTAAAAAGCAAACAAACAAAACAGAAATAAACTAATAGGTACAGAAAAGTTGAGTGACAGATGGGGGGGCGGGGAGATGAAGGGGTTAAAAAGTACAAATTAGCATTTACAAACTAGTCATGGGAATGTAAATTACAGCATACAGAATATAGTCAATAAGATTATAATAACTATGTATGATGCCAGGTGAGTATTAGACTTATTAGTGTGATCACTTTGCAAATTATATAAATGCCTAATCACTATGTTGTAGACTCATTAAGAAAAAAAATTACTCCAATATATAAACCAGAAATAAAAGAGAAGTTATAATGGATACCACAGAAATACAAAGGATCATATAAGACTATTTGCCAGCAAATTCAATAACCCAGAAAAAATGGACAAGCTCTTTGAAATATATAACCTTCCTACACTGAATCATGAAGAGTCGGAAAATGTAAATAGACCAAATCTACAGTGAGGAAATTGAAACAACCATCAAAAATATCCAGAAAAGTAGAAATCCAGGGCCAGATGGCTTCACTAATAATTTCTAACAAACATTTGAAGTTGTAATACCTATTTTTCGCAAAGTCTTTCAAAAAACTGAAGAAGAGGCAGCTTTCTAACATGATTTATGAAGCCAACATTACACTGATACCAAAACCTGACAAAGATCACACACACACACACACACACAACAACAAATTATAGACCAATATCTCTGATAAATACAAATGAAAAAAATTTAAATACTATCAAATTGAATACAATACATTAAAGAGATGCTACATTACTACATCATGGCCACACAGGGTTCCTTCCAGAGGCACAAGGATGGTTCAATATATGCAAATCAGTCAACATGGTACACCACATTAAAAAATAAAAGATAAAAATTATATGACCATATCAATAAATGCAGATCATTTGACAAGATAGAACTTCCATTTATGACTAAACACTCAATAAAATGTGTATACAAGTAAAGTACCTCAACATAATAAAGTCCATATATGACAAACACTAAGCTAATACTATACTCAAGGGTGAAAAACTGAAAAGTTCTTCTCTAAGATCAGCAACAACACCAAGGTGCCCATTCAACCACTTTATTGAACACAGTACTGGAATTCCTAGCAAGAGCAATCAGGCAAGTGAAAGAAAGAAAGGGCATCCTAACTGGGAATAAAGAAGTTGTCGCTTTTTGCAGATGACATGAATCTTTACATAGAAAACCCTAAAGACCTCACACACACACGCACACACACTTAGAAACAATAAACACAGTAAAGTTGTAGGTTACAAAACTAATGCACAAAAATCCATTGTGTTCCTATACACTAACAACGAAATTTTTAAAGAGGAAATAAAAAATTCCTTTTGCAACTGCAACAAGAAGAATAGCTATAGATACATTTAACAAAGGTTGTGAAGGACCTACACACTGAAAACTACAAGATGTTATTAAAAGAAATTGAAAAAAACAAAAAGAAATGGAAAAATATTCCATGTTCATGGATTGGAAAAATCAACATAGTTAAAGTGGTCATATTACCCAAAGCAATATATAGATTTAATACAATCCCCATAAAAATCCCCATGGCATTTTTAAAAGATTTGTATGGAACCATAAAAGACTCTTAATAGCCAAAGCAGTCCTGAGGGGTGGGGAGGAGAAGGAAATGAAACAAAGCCAAAGGTAATTCACTTCCTGACTTCAAATTAAACGAAAAAGACAGTAATTCAAACAGCATGATATTGACAGAAAAACAGACACAGAGACAAATTAAACAGAACTAAGAGCCCAGAAATAAACAAACATGTGGGGGAGGGCAAAAAAACTGGAATTTATAAAATATTGTGTGTTTATTCTTATGTTTAAAAACTTCAGCCACCTTCAAAATACTTTCTATTTGATGCAATACATCTATCGAGGCATTTTTTCCACAGCTCAAAACAGTTCTTGTATTCACCAATTTTTATGCCTTTTAGTGCTTCTGCCATTTTTGTTTCACCTCTTCCAAACTGGCAAAACGTTTACCTTTGAGAACTTTTTTCATTCTGGGAAACAACAAAAAAAGATCTCTCAGGGTGAGATCAGGTGAATAGGGAGGGTGGGGCATTGTAGTCATGCCACTTTTGGTCAAAAACTGCTGAACACTCAGTGCAGTGTTGGCAGGTGTGCTCACAAATCACCCGTCATAAAATGGAAAACTCATGGAAAGAGTCTTAAAAATTTTTTTGATGAAGCCTAACTCAGCCTCTCACAACAACACCAGCTCGTACAATGACCACTCACCTAGTGGGGTAAGCCTATTCTACAAGCGGTACACCCACCGAAAGATAATTCCAGGTTTTTTGGATCCACCCTCGTACATAGGCAAATAGTTTTCAACAAAGGAGCCAATAACATACGAGAGCGAAAAGAAAGCCTCTTCAAAAAAGGGTGCTGAGAAAACTGGAAAGCCACATGCAAATGAGTGAAACTAGACTATTTTTCACTATACACAAAAACTAATTCAATATGGATCAAAGGCCTAAATACAGACTTGAAACTAAATTACATAGAAGAAAACATTGGTACTAAACTCATGAACCTTGGTCTTAGAGAGCACTTTATAAATTTGACCTCAGAGGCAAAGGCAGTAAAAGCGAAAATAAATGAATGGAACTAATACATCAATCTAAAAAGCTTCTGCACAACAAAAGAAGCCACCAACAAAACAAAAAGGAAGCTAACAAAATGGGAGAAGATATTTCCAAATAATACCTCCGATAAAGTGTTAATGTCCATAATATATAAAGAACTCATACAACTCAACACCAAATTAACAATCCAGTTTTAAAAATTGGCAAAGTACCAGAACAGTTACTTCTCCCAAGAAGACATACAAATGCCTAACTGATACACGAGAAGATGGTCAACTTCACTAGCTATTAGGGAAAGGCAAATCAAAACTACAATGCGATACCTCACACTTATTAGAACAGCTATTATTAACAAGACAAGTGTTAAGTGTTGGAGAGGATGTAGGAAAAAAAGGGATCTTCATTCACTGCTGGTGGGGATGTAAACTGGTATAGCCACTATGGAAGATAGGATGAAGGTTCCTCAAAAATTTAAGTATAAGCTTACCATATGATGCAGCGACCCCTCTTCTGTGTATCTGTCCAAAAAATTTGAAAACATTTATTCATAATGATATACAAGGTCTATCTGGAAAAAGTCCAGCCAATGTTAATATGAGAAGGGTTTGCACAACATTGATGTAGCCTGGCAGCCAAGAAAAGTGGACTGAAATATGTGTGCATAAAGAATGACAATTTCATTGTACTAGTCAGTGGGGCAGTAGACACTGTTCAATGAACACGTGTACTGTGTGGCTGTCACACTGAAAATCACTGAGCAAATAGAGCAACGAATCTGCATCAAATTTTATTGAAGCTTGAACATCCCTTCACAGAAACTATTCAGATGATTCAGAAAGCCACAGCTATGGGCAACAGGTGACTGGCAGTTTCATCACAACAACACACCTGCTCATGCATCACACCCCATGCAGAGGTTTTTGGTGAAACATCAAATCACCCAGGTGACTCAGCTGCCCTACAGCCCAGACTCGGTGCCCTGCAACTTCTGGCTTTTCCCAAAACTAAAATCACCTTTGAAAAGGAAGAGATTTCAGACTGTCAATGAGATTCAGGAAAATACGATGGGGCAGCTGATGACAACTGGAAGAACTATTGTGAGGTCCCAAAGTGCCTACTTTGAAGAGGACTGAGGTGTCATTGTCCTATGTACAATGTTTCTTATATCTTGTGTCTTCTTCAATAAATGTCTATTTTTCATATTACATGAATGAATACTTTCTGGACAGACCTTGTATATATCCCTACATTCATTGCAGCAATATTCATGGTCACCAAAATATGGAAACAACCAGTGTCCTTCGATAGATGACTGGCTTAAAGATGATGTGATACATATGTTCAATGGACCACTCCTCAGCTGTAAGATAAAACACTGCCATTTGCGACAACATGGATAGATCTTGGGAATATCATGGTAAGTGAAATAAGGCAGACATAAAAAGTCAAGAGTCATATAATTACACTCATGTGAGATATAAAACTGAAAGGAACAAATAAACAAACAATACAAACAAAAACTCATGATATACAACAGTATGGTAGTTACCAGAGGAAAAAGGGAGGGAGGGAGGGAGAGGTTCAAGGGTAAAGGCAGTCAAATATATGGTGTCAGAAGGAGACTTCACTTTGGGAGGCAAAGACACAATGCAATATACAGATGGTGCATCATAGAACTGTACACTTGAAAGCTATACAACTGTATTAATCATTGTCACACCCAACAAATTAACTTTAAAATTTTTTTAAAGAAGTGAAATAAGCCAGTTGGTGAAAGACAAATACTGTATGATCTCACTTATAAGTAGAATCTAATGAACCAAATAAACTAATGAGCAAAATAGAAACAGAGGCATAGAATCATGGAATAGACTGATAGCTTTAAGAGGGAAGGTAGGTGGTGAGAACTGGGTGAAAATATATAAAGGGATTAGTCAAAGAACATATATGAAGTATCTATGGATATGGACAATGGTGTGGGGAATGACTAAGGAAATGGGGGGTGGTCTGGAGGAAGTGAGGCAAAGGGGGAAAAATTGAGACAACTGTAACAGCATAAACAATAAAATATTTTTTTAATTTAAAAAGGAAATTCAATAGGCAAAGTCTTTACATTATAAAACCAGTAAACTAGCTTATGATACTTAACACTATAACAGTATACTTTATGTTCATCATGATGCCATTTAAAGTAGCAGGAAATCTGAGATCATCCAAATGCCCATTTTTGAAAGAATGGATAAAATGTGGCAGATAGAAAATATGGAATGTGATACATCCATAAGAAGCAAAGGACCAAAGAAACACACAGTCACATGGATAGACACTGAAAACAATACCAAGTGGGAAAAAAAAAAAAAAAAAAAAAAAAAAACAAGAAACAGTATGGGTTCTATGCACAATACTATTTTTGTGAATTAAAAGAAACATGTAAATAAAACACCAGTAGAAGGATACATACCAGCACATTATTAGAAAGGTTGCTAATGTAGGGCAAAAGAAAAAAGGGATTGGAGAAAGGGGTGTGATAAATAATGAAATAACAAATGAATGAATGAGAAGACAGCTAAGAAGGATTTGGCACAGACCCATGAAAATAATGTGCTATGAACTCAAGTTATATGTTTAAATACTCTGTACGTGACATCAAAAATATAGTTTTTTAAATCTTTTTTTTTTTTTACAGAGAGGATTCACTGCTAATGTCCTATTAAATTAGTCTTATATGTAGCTCAGTTGTATTTTTAAAGGCTAAGAAATTTGGAGCTAAAATTTGAAAACCAATGTAAAGTGAAAAACAATTAATTGTGAGCCTAAATATTTTTGAAATTATAATTAGAAAAAAACATAGTATCATTTGCAAAATATCATTTTCAAGTCTTCAAAATTAGGAATAAACTTCATTAGCAAACATTAACAAATAAATTTCAACATAAAAAGTCTTAACTTCAACAATGCTTCCTAAAAGAAATGTCTAGCATTGTCATAAATTTGTTTACTACAACTTAGTATTAGAAAGAAGGAAAGTATTAATGATATCCATTCTGACAGGTATGAAGTGCTATCTCATTCTTTAATTTTCATTTCTCTGATATTACTGATGTTGAGCATCTCTCTATATGTCCATTGGCCATCTGTGTGTCCTCTTTGAAGAAGAATCTATTCAGGTCCTCTGCTCGTTTTTTAATTGAATTGTTTGTTTGGTGTTGAGCTGTGTGAGTTATCAATTGGATATTAACACTTTGACATGTCAGAATGGCTGTTATCTATAAAGCCACAAACAAGTTTTGACAAGGATGTGGAGAACCCTAGTGAACTGTTTTTGTGGCGCAGATTGATGGAGCCACTATGGAAAACAGGATGGAGGTTCCTCAAAAAGTTAAATATAGAACTGCTTTATGACCAGTGATTCCACTTCTGGGTATATATCCAAAAGGACCCAAAACATGAATTTGAAAGAATAAATGCACCCCTTTGGTCATGGCAGTGTTATTCACAATAGCCAAGTTATGGAAGTAACCCAAGTGCTCATCAATAGACGAGTGGATAAAAAGTTGTGCTGCATATATAAAATGGAGTATTACTCTGTCATAAAAAAGATTTTATTTACCATTTGTGACCACGTGGATGGACCTAGAGGGTATTAAGCTAAGTGAAGTAAATCAGACAGAGTTCACTTTTAATGTGCAACCTGAAGAACAAAATCAATGAACAAACAAAACTGAAACAGACTCACAGAGAACAGACTGATGATTGCTAAAGGGAGTGGAGCTGGGGAACTGGGTGAAAAAGGTGAAGAGGTTTAGACGTACAAATTGGTAGTTGCAAAATAGTCATGGGGATGTTAAGTACAACATAAAATAATGTTGTAATAACCATGCATGGTGTCAGGTAGGTACTAGAAATATTGGGGGAATACTTTGTACATTATAATCTAAGCATTATGCTGTACTTCTGAAACTAATACAAAATAATATTGAATGTAAACTATAATTAAAAAATAAAATTAAAAACACTTTTTGAGGTTCTCACATTTATTTTTTTCCTCGTCTTACTTAATCTTCTCCTTTAAAAAAATCCTATAAGATAGAAATTAGGTGAAATTATGCATAATTGCCATTGTTGTAAGTCAAAAATGCCATTGATAAGCTGGAGTTTTTACAGATGTTACTATATCTGAAATTTAAGGTAATAGTTGTTCCATGGTTAGGAAAAGGCAATAGCAGACACTTGAATTTAACTAGAATAAGAATGAATGTCATTCAAGAATTTATCAAATTAAATTTCATATATCTAATCTGTGTGTTAAACAAAATGCATTTTCTCCTTTAAGCATGACATGCTCAAGTTTTAAAAACCAGTACAAATCCAAGACATATTTTCTTTAGGCAAACCAAAACTAAGGAAGCCTTGTAGATCCATCATGATGCAGAAAACTAAACTCTTCCAAGAATACCATTTGAATTAATTCTTTCACTGTCTTATGTTCTAAAAACTGTACATGATCAAAATAGCTGAAAAGTTCAATGATGGGTTCTATATAGGACAAGCCAAAGCCCAAACCCCCAAAATTCCACGGTAGGTAACAAATGTAATACAGACAATGCCAAACTGCAAATGCAATTACTCAAGCAGAAGAACTTTTATACTGAAGTTCTACATTCTTGTGGTTTAACATGAGTCATTGTTTTCCAATTGGAATCCATTAGTATAGACCACTGCTGATATTTGCTTGGTATTCCCTTTCAATATTCTGAGCTATGAAAATAAAAACAAAAAATGTATTTTTACCTTTGTTTGCATAACTAAAATCACTTTATAAATGTGCTTTACAAAGCCCAAGACTTTCAATTCAAGAAAATTAACAATGCTTAAAGGCCCAAGGTAAACTATAAAAAGTAACTTAGCCAAGAAAAAACACCATATCTCATCTGTGTTCTCAATAGGTGGTTCTTATTTTCTTGTTCCAGAACTATCTCTTCCTAGGGTACCTCATTCCCCTTGAAATCCATGTTCTCATTGGAGATGGGGTGACATGAAGTTCACTAAGGATAATATGCTAATTGGAAGGCATGTAAAAGAAAGTATATTGATGGAGAAGATCTAAGATGGCAACAGAATAGGTGAAAGCTACAGTAACCTCTTCCCAAGACCAATCTGGAATTACAACTAAATTATACAAAAAACATCCTGAATAACCAACTGGAGATAAGCCTTATAACCAAGGACTTACAGAGGAAACTACATCATCACAACGTGACTGATAGGAAATGCGGAGGCATGAGAGGGCTGGCTGATCTCCCACAGGTGGACGTTGAAATTCTAGTCTAGAGGGATATTTCAGCAATCAAGGGGCTTCTCCTGGAGAAATGTGAGGTTTAAACCCCAAGTTGGGCTCCCCAGCACAGCATCAGAACCAGCATAGGAACTCAAATAACAGCCAACTGTGAAAAGCAGCAGGGTTTGTATTCACCAGGAAGAGACAGCTAGAGACACAGAGAGACCCTTGAAAGAATAACACACAAAATTTCACTTGCAGCCACTTACCATGGACTCCGGAAGAGGGAGGTCAGAGCAGGCTAGAGCCACATGAGAGCCTGGGGTTGGTAGCTCTGGGGAAAGAGTTGATTGGCCACCTTCCAGGATCCCTGTGCTCACTCATTCCCCATACTGCAGAAGCCATATTTCTCAGGCAGATCAGTCCCCTCCAAGTGGCATCAGCCTGAGGTGGAGCAATAGCTCCACCCACAGGAATCCCTCTTGCCTGGCCCTGTGGAGCTAAAATCCAACTGCTGAGGTGTGCACCTGGAGTTACTTTCTGTGATTAAGCCTAAAAGAAAGCCTGCAGGTGATGGTAGATCACTGGGAGCTCTGAGACTTTAGCTGACCCTCCAACCAGGGCCAGTGCTGGTAAAAGCCAGCCCTGGTGCCCAGCTTGACCCTTTCATCATACACCCAGGCCCAGCAGAGGGAGCCACAAGCTGTGGATCACTGATACCACCAAACAGGTTGCCCAGGGTCAGTCAGAGGCAGTGTCTGACATAGGTCTACCTTTACCAGAGTATTTGAAGATCTACTTAATATAAAGAAACAAATATAAAGAGGCAGACAAAATGAGAATAGAATACAAACAGACTCTGAACAAAAGAACACGAGAAAGATACAGAAGAGCTAAATGAAATGAGAGAAGCAATTTATCAGATATAGAGTTTAAAGTAACAATTATAAGGATACTCAACAGCATGAAAAAAGACATAGAAACCATGGAAACAGACCAGTCAAAAACAAAGAATGCAAATCTGGAATAAATAAGACACTGGAAGGAATAAACAATAGGTTAGATAACACAGAGAATCAAATGAGCGATTTGGAAGACAAAGTAGAAAAAACCAAAGCAGAGCAGCAACAAGAAAAAAGAATTTAAAAACATGAAGAGAGTTTAAGGGACCATTGGGACATGAACTATAACAAATCTGAATCATGACTATACCAAAAGGAGAAGAGAGTGAGCAAGCGATCAAGAACCTATTTAAAGAAATAATGACTGGCCCTGGCTGGTGTGGCTCAATAGATTGAGCACTAATCTGTGAACCAAGGGGTTACTGGTTCGATTCCCAGTCAGGGTACATGCCTGGGTTGCAGACCATGTCCCCAGTTGAGGGCGCAGGAGAGGCAACCACACAGTGATGTTTCTCTCCCTCTCTTTCTCCCTCCCTTCCCCTCTCTGTAAAAGAATAGATAAATAAAATCTGCAAAAGAAAAAGAAATAATGACCAAAAATTTCCATAATCTGGTGAAGGAAAAAGACACACGAGTCCAGGAAATGCAGAGAGTCCCAAAAAAGATGGACCCAAAGGGGTCCACACCGAGACACATAATTAAAATAACAAAGCTTAATGACAATGAGAGAATCTTAAAACGTGCAAGAGAAAAGCAGTTAGTTACCAACAACAGAACTCCCACAAAACTGCCATCTGATTTCTCAACAGAAACATTTCATATGAGAAGGGATTAGCATGATATATTCAAGGTGATGAAAAGCAAGGACTTATAACCAAGGATACTTTACCCAGCAAGGCTATCATTTAAAATTGAAGGAGAAATACAAAGTTCCCCATACAAGAAAGCTAAAGGAGTTTGTTAACACAAAACCAGTACTGCAACAAATGTTAAAGGGTTTGCTTAAAGAAAAGAAGAAAGAAAGAAGAAGGAGAAGGAGGAAAAGTAGAAGGAAAAGAAACAGAGAGGAGGAAGAAAAAAATGGAGGAAAATAGTTATAATATAAAATAGCAATAAATACATATCTATCAATAATTGCCTTAAATGTAAATGGCTTAAATGTTCCAATCAAAAGACAAAGGGTAGCTGAATGAATAAGAAAACAAGACCCATATATATGCTGTCTCCAAAAGGCCCACCTCAGAACGAAAGATATACATAGACTAAAACTAGAAGGATGGAAAATATATATTTCATGCAAACAGAAAAAATAAAAAAGGCTGGGATAGCAATACTTATATCTGACAAAATAGACTTTAAAACCAACACTACAGTAAGAGACAAAGAAGGAAACTACATAATGATAAAGGGAACAATCCAACAAGATGATATAACCCTAGTAAACATTAATGTACCCAACATAGGAGCAATAAATATGCAAAGCAAATCTTGATGGACATAAAGAGAGAGACTGAAACAAAGTCATAGTAGGAAATTTTAACACCCCATTGACTCTAATGGATAGATGTTCCAGACAGAAAATCAACAAGGAGATTGAAACCTTACATGACATACTCGATCAAATGGATTTAATTGATATTTTCAGAACATTTCATCCCAAAGCAGCAGAACATAAATTCTTTTCAAGTGCACATGAAACATTTTCTAGTACAGACAATATTTTAGGACACAAAATAAGTCTCAATAAATTTAAGAAGATTGAAATCATATCAAGCATCTTATCTGACCACAATGATATGAAACTAGAAATTAAACACAAGAAAAAAAAACTGGAAAGTACACAAAAACAAGAAAGCTAAATAAAATGTTATTAAACACTGAACGGTCAACATGAGAACAAGGAATAAATAAAAAGATACCTTGAAACAAATGAAAATGAGAACATAACTACCAAAAATTGGTAGGACAAAGCAAAAGCAGTCTTAAGAGCGAAACTCATACCATACAGGACTATATCAGGAAACTAGAAAAAGCTAAAATAAACAATCTAAATTTACATTTAAAGGAACTTGAAAAAGAACAACAAAGGCCAAAGTGAGAAGGAAGAAAATAAAAAAGATCAGAGCAGAAATAAATAAGTCTAAAAAACTAATACAAAAAAATCAATGAATCCAAGAGCTAGTTCTTCAAAAAGATAAACAAGATTGACAAACTTTTAACCAGACTCATCAGACAAAATAGAGAGAACCCAAATTAATAAATTCAGAAACAAAAGAGGAGAAATAACAACTGACACCAAAGAAATACAAAGATTGTAAAAAAATATTACAAGCGACCATATGCCAATAAATTGAACAAAATGGATAAACTCCTAGAATATACAATCTTCCAAATCTTAACCAGGAAGAGTCAGAGAATCTGAATAAACAGATTACACCTACTAAAACAAGCAGTAATCAAAATTCCAACAAAGAAAAGCCCTGAACTGGATGGCGTCAGAGATGAATTCTACCAAACATTCTGAGAAGTAAAACCTCTCCTTCCCAAAAGATTCCAAAAAATTCAAGAGGCGAAAAGACTCCCAAGATCATTTTACAAGACCAGTATTATCTTAATTCCAAAACCAGATAAAGACACTACAAAAAAACAAAATTATTGCCCAATATCCCTTATAAACATAGATGCTAAAATCCTCAACAAAATATTATCAAACTGAATGCAGCAATACATCAAAAAGATTATACACCATGATCAAGTGGGATTTATTCTAGAGATGCAAGGTTGGTACAACATTTACAAACCAATCAATGTGATACACCACATAAATAATATGAAAGATAAAAACAACATGTTCATATCAATAAATGAAAAAAAAAAGCATTTGATAAAATCCAGCAACCATTTATGATAAAAACTCTCAGCAAAGTGGGAATAGAGGGAATAAAACCTAAATATAATAAAGGCCACATATAACAAACCTTCTGCCAATATCACATTCAATGGGCAAAAAACTACAAGCATTCCCCTTAAGTGGAAACAAGATAGAAATGTCCGTTTTCACTTTTCTTATTCAACATTGTATTGAAAGTCTTAGCCACAGCAATCAAACAAAAAGAGGAAATAAAAGGCATCCGAATTGGAAAGGAAGAAGTAAAACTGTCTTTATTTGCAGATGACATGACACTCTAAATAGAGAATGCGTAAAATTTTACCAAGCAATTACTAAACTGATAAATGAATTCAGTAAATTAGCGGCATACAAAATTAATATCTAGAAATCAGTTGCATTTTATATTCTAATAATGAACTATCAAAAATGCAAATTAAGAAAACAATCCCATTCACAATTACTTTAAAAAGAAAAAAAAAATACCTAGCAATAAATTTAAGCAAAGATATAAAAGACCTGTACTTGGAAAATTGTAAGACACTGAAGAAAGAAATTGAAGAAGATACAAATAAATAGAAGCACATACCATGTTCATGGATGGAAAGAATTAACAGCAGTAAAATGTCCATACTACCCAAAGCAATCTATAGATTCAACGCAATTCCTATCAAGATACAAATGACAGATTTCACAGAACAAGGACAAATATTACAAAAATTTATATGAAACCAAACAGAGCCCAAATAGCAACAGTGATCTTGAGAAAGGAAAACAAAATTGGAAGAATCATGCTACCTTATATCAAACTATACTATAAGGTCACAGTAAGCAAAAGAGCGGGGTACCAGCATAAAAACAGACACATAAATCAACAAACAGAACATACTGCCCAGAAATAAACCCATGCCTTTATAGTCAATTAATATTTGATAGAGGAAGCAAGCACAAACAATGGGTTAAAGATAGTTTATTCAATAAATGGTGCTGGCAAAATTGGACAGATATGTGCAGAAAAATTAAACTAGACCACCTTCTTATGTCACACTCAAGAATAAATTCAAAATGTGTTAAAGAGTTAAATGTTGACTCAAAACCATAAAAAATAGAAAAAAAAAATAAGCAGTATAATCTCAAACATTACTTGTAGCAATATTTTTTCTGATATATCCCCTCAGACAAGGGAAACAAAACAAAAAACAAATGGGAATACACAAACTAAAAATTTTTTGTACAGCAAAGGAAACCATCAACAAAATGAAAAGACAATCCATGAAATGGGAGAACATATTCACCAATACATCTGATAATGTGTTACTATCCAAAATTTATAAAGAACTTATAAAACTCAACACCAATAAAACAAACAATTCAATTAAAAAATGGGCAAAGGACCTGAATAGACACTTTTCCAAAGAGGACATAGAGACGGCCAATAAACATATGAAAAGACATTCATTGTCACTAACCATCAGAGAAATGCAAATTAAAATGGAAGTGCCTTAGGACCCAGAGATTCCACTTTTTGGAATTTATTCAAAAAACCTGAAACACTAATTTGAAAGAACATAAACACCCCTATGTTCACTGCAGCATTATTTACAATAGCCACAATATGGAAGCAGTCCAAGTGTCCATCAGTAGATGAATGGATAAAAAATCTATGGGACATTTACACAATGGAATACTGCTTGGCCATAAAAAAAAAAAGAAAATTGTATCCTTTGCAACAGCATGGATGAACCTGGAGAACATAAGGCTAACTGAAATAAGCTGGTCAGAGAAAGACAAATACTATACAATTTCACTCATATGTGAAATCTAATGAACTGAACTAACAAGCAAAATAGAGACAGAGTCATAGAAAGAGAGCAGGCTGACATCTCTGAGTAGGAGGTGGGGTGGGGGTCGGGGGACCAAACAAAAAGGAAAAGGACCCATGAACAAGAACAATAGTGTGATGATTGTGGGGGCAAGGGGCAGGGAGGGAGTAGGTGAAGGTGGAAGAGGGTATAAGTAGGATAAATGGTAATTGAAAAAAATACAATAAAAAACTAAACTATTTAAAAGGGTAATAAATAGATAAATAAATAAATAAATAAATAAGAGAGTACATTAGGGAAAAAGAAAGTTAACCAAGAAAACCAAAAGTATAGCATGAGGGGAAAAAAAAACTTGTTTGGATCACTACCACTTCAGATCCTTCCAATGGACCTGAGTTTTCCAGATTTTATTAAACAAAATTACTTGCAATTTGGAATCATCTGTTAGAAAATCTTATCATAGATAAAAGGAATATAGTCAGAAAGGCTTTCACCAAAATTTCATTAATTTATCTTTTTTTTTTTTTTTTTTTTTTTTCCTTATTTGGTACCTTCTTTTTTTTTTTTTTTTTTTCAGATTTAATGTGTTTTATTGATTAAAATATTACATTTGTGCCCCTTTCCCTTCCCTCTGCTCCCCTCCACCCGGTGGCCCCCTCCCTCCAGTTGTCCCCCCCTTTTAGATTATGTCCATTAGTTGTGCTTACAGTTCCTCCCAACCTCTCTCCGTCTATTCCATTCCCTCCTACCATGATCCCCAATTCCTATATCATCTCCCTCCCTCTCCCCACTCCCCCTCCCTGTTGGCCTCCCCCCACTATGTTTCCCTTACCCACAGTTCCTTTTCCACTCTCGTTGCCTGTTTCGTTTGCCTTTGTTTCATCTCCCTAGCTTCTGTTTTTTAAACCAGTCCCTTTAACTTCTCATATAACAGTGGTTTGGATCTAATGAACTCTTTCAGTTTTATTTTGTCCTGGAAACACTTTCTCTGTCCTTCTATTCTGAATGACAATTTCGCTGGATAGAGTATTCGTGGTTGTAGGTTTTGGATTTTCATTACTTTGAATATTTCTTGCCAGTCCCTTCTTGTCTGTAGGGTTTCCCTTGAGAAGTCAGCTGATAGTCTAATTGGGACCCCTTTGTACATAATTCTTTTCTTCTCTCTTGCTGCTTTTAAGATTCTCTCTTTATCTTTAATTTTTGACATTTTGATTATAATGTGTCTTGGAGTGGTTCTCCCTGGGTCCAGTCTCTTGGGAACTCTCCTTGCTTCCTGGATCTGCAAGTCTATTCCCTTCCCCAAGTCTGGGAAGTTCTCCTTTATTATATTTTCACTCAATTTTTCAAGTTCTAGTTCATCTTCCTCATTCTCTGGCAAACCAATGATTCTTATGTTGGGCCTTTTATAGCTGTCCCAGAGGTTTCTGATCCTCTCATTGTTGCTTGCCATTTCCTCTCGCTGCATTGGTTGACTGCTTGTTCCTTCTCCATATTCCAGTTTGTTGAAATGGACTCTGGATTCCTCACCATCTGTCTCGTATGTGGTTTTGTTCCTTTCGTTATGAAAGTTTTTCGCTTCTTTCATATCTTTTTCCTGCTCTTTTGTGAATTCTGTAAGCCACCTGATAACAATGGCCCAGAACTGAGCCTCTGACAGGTTTCTTATCTGTTCATCTGTCAGGTTCTCTATCTGCTGCCTGGTGAGTTGTGTTACCGGGATCTCTATAGTTGCCTGCCTCATTTTGACAGATGCGTTTTGTTTTCCTGGGCCGGCTGTCGGGGGCAGGGGGCAGTGCCTGCGTACGCATCACAAATCAGCGACCGCCGGCGCCTGCCTGTCCGCGACCTATTTCGCCGCCCTGTGGTGCTTTCTGTGGGGGCGGGGGTCCAAGATGGATTCACACAGTTATTCAGCTAGGAGACCGGGATCCGTCCTCCCGCCCCCCTGGGCCTCACTGTTCAAGGCGATGCTGCGGCTGCTCCCCAGCGCCCGGAGTCGCGCAAGCCAGGGGCTTGATTGGAGTCACGCACGCCAGGGGCTTGATTGCCTCCAGGATTTTTCGCCGCCCCACCCCGCCGCTCCGCAAACAGCTTTGCCTTCTTTAACTCTTACCTGCCCAAATGGCACCGCTGGTTTATAACTTCATATGTTGGGCTTCCGTGTAGCTTTATTTTCTGGAATTTCTAGTTATCCTTTGTTTTAAAGTAGTTGTATTCCACTATAGTTGTAGAGGGAGACCTAGCGTGTCCGTCTAAGCCTCCATCTTGGCCGGAAGTCCCCTCATTAATTTATCTTAATGTTAGAGCACCCACTTAAAAAAAAAAAAGCTCACATATATAAAATGCTTCCACATTTTATACATCATTCATCTCTTCTTGCCTCCAACTGTTTCAGACCTCTAAAATTCTTCATGTGTCTGGAGACCTTTAACAATTTCTAAATCCATGAAAACCATTCAAGTATTCATTTCTTTACTCTGTAGAACATGTTTTGGATTTATTATACATAGATAAGTCATTGTCTAAAAATGTAAACAAATTCTATTGATCACGAAAAGTTCATCTTCTTAATCTATCTGTGTTTTCTTTAGTCCCATTTCTACAATAGAATTCAACAAAAACTGCTTTTCACAAGCGTAAGTTTTTATCACGTTTTTTTACTTTTATCACATTACAAAGCAGCATTAAGACAGGGAAACTAAGAGGAGAAGTAAGCTCACTTCCCACCAGGTAATTTACCTTTATACTAAGATCTCACTTAGTTCATGCTTTAGCAAAATTATTAATTACTACATGTCACAGGCCTTCAAGATCCCACTTAAGTAGAGAACACTGTAAATTTAAAGCATATTGGATGTTAGTGGCTATATGAAATGTTTCTGTAATGAAGACGAAATTTCCTCATTCCTTTGTCCAAACTGTCCTTTATGACTCCTAGATCTCTGATACAGTACCACGCCTGGGGCCCTAAAATCTGGTAGGAATGAACAGGAGACACAAACGGTATGTGATTACAACCAGTTTTTTTTTTTTAAACATCTGAGATGCTTTCAGTTCTTCAAAGTAATTCTGTATCCTTTGAATCCTCTAATCCTCAGCACAGAACTCTGAGATAAGAAGGATAGTTTCATCATGTTTTATGAGGTACAGAACATTTAAGTGAATTGTTGTATATGGCTACAAAGGATGAGAGAAGAGGGAAGGAAAAAGAAAAGCTGGCATTTTTGGAACTCCTATTATATAAGGGCTCAATGTTAGGAACTTTAATCCATTAGAAAGTTATAATTTCTGTACTTTAGTTTCCTCTTGTGTAACAGAATCTACCTTGTAGATTAGATAAGACACTGACACTGAATGTATAAAAATCTTGACATAATGTCTGGCTCCAGAGAACACTTCAATGAATGTTGGCTCTAACTATTATTATTATTTCTTTTAATTTTATTTAAGTTTCGCAAATAATCTTGTGTGATAGGCTTTATTTCCCTTGTTTATCTGTTGAACACTTCAAGGTTTGTGAAGATTAATAAATGCTCTTTTGAATGAAATGCATTCTACCTCATGCTGAAATTCCATTCAGCAATTGTAACCAAGTTGCCATAAATTTTGTGATGATTACAAATATCAGCAGCTAGCCTTCCTTTGTCCAGAAGGATAAAGGAGGTGGCCAGACATCAACCAAAGGAAAGAATGCTTCCCTGTCCTAATGCCATCTGCTCTATGCTAAGTAAGTTCCTTCCACCTTTATATTTCTCTAAAGTTTTTAAGTATTTTTACTTATGAACATAAATCATTTATAATATTACTGTTTAGTACTATTAATAGTATTACCACCATTAAAACTAAATAATACTACTTAAAATTTACAATAATAGTTATCTTTTGCTAAGTGCACATGCACCAGGTGCTAAGCATTTCACATGAATGTTTTCATGTAATCTTCACAACTAACATAAGGTAAAGGTTTCAGCCTGATTGTTAGATGATATAAACTTAGGCTCAGAGAAGTTAACTTGTCACAATCATAAGGGAGATAAACGCCTGAACCAAGATTCAAACTCCCATGTAGTTCCAAAACCCATGATCTTGTCAAAAAAGGGATTAGAGCTGTTTGATTTTCCTCCCCACAATTACCTAGGCACTTTAAAAATCAAAATTATGATAATGCGATGCTTTATATGATAAACTAGAAATATTGACTAAAGTTAGAAGACCTACCATCCACATTGAGCTTTCCAGTGAGTCTATAAAGAAGGTGTTTAACTATACCAAGATGATCTGTCAAATTCGAATAACAAACTAGAACAATCCCCAGGGTCCTGCTAACACTCCACAGTTCAGTAGGCTCCTCTCCCTTACAATGGGTGTTTTCCAGGAGAAAGCATACAACATAGAGCCTCCACATCTGTGAAGAAATAAATTTCTGTTATTTGAGTCACCCAGTCTGTAGTACTTTGTTATGGAAGCCTGAGCAAATTAATGCAATAAGTATCAGAATACCTACCAACTGTGCAAGTCTGCCTCAAGCTTAAGAATAAGAAAAGAGAACACTTGTGCACTGTTGGTGGGACTGCAAATTGGTGTGGTCACTATGGAAAACAGTACAGAGGTTACTCAAAAAACTAAAAATTAAGTGAGATTATAAAAGGACAGAGCATATGATTAATAAATTGTAATAGTTGTTATTAGTTTGAACTACATGAAATGGCTGATACTTGATTATTCTTGTTCTTTCAAATGGCAATTACACATGACTTTGTCCAATGTTAATGTTGCATAAAGCAGCAAGCACAATGGTTAAGAATATAAGTTCTAGAACCAGGATGTTTAGGCTAGAGTCCTACCTCTCTCACTCACTAGCAAGTTACAGAACTTCTCTAATTCAGTTTCATGGCAGCAAAATTAAAATACCTACTCCGTAGGGTGAATGAGAAGATTAAATATATTAATCCATGCAAAACTCTTAGTTTAACACCTGATACTTAGTCCTCAATGAATGTCATCTGCTATTGATATTACTAATGAAATGAAGAAAATACATTTAAAAATCTCTGAAATTCCAATACCTAATCCTATGCTGTTTTGATAAAAGAGAATTAAACAGTGTCATTTAGATGTATAAAACAAAGAGGTTAAACATTAAGTGCTAGAATACTGTGGAATCAGGAATTATTTAAATAAAAAGTGTCTCATGGTTCCATAACAATTTGAGACAAGTCTACAACAACTGGAAATATGTTACTTAGGAATAAATCAATAATGTTTCTTAACTTCTTAAATTGCTGAACATCTTTAAATATCATTTCACATAAAATGAAAAGCTAGAGGTCTATTAAGTAGACCTCCTGAGACTCAACGGTTTGGCTGAACTAAGTGGCTGTGGCTGGGTTGGTGAAGCATGGGCTGGTCTCTGGGCTTCACTTTAAAACTGGTTTCTCTTTTCTATCCTAATGGCTTGGACAGAAAGAGCCCAGAGGTCTGAGAAGGGGGAAACCTAAAATATTCCCCTCAGTCCAAACTAAGTATAATGGGTAAAAGGGCTTTGGACAGGTGTGATGTACCTTACACACCTTCCTCCAAAGAAGCTTTTTTTTTCCTAATGTGGGACATTGAAAAATTAATCCCTGCCTTTTTTCATCTAATGGTTATGGTTTTAATGATGCCTTTTAACCCTGTTGTCAAATCTGTTACCCCCAGAATACAACAAAAATGCCAGCTTGTTAAACCAAGCATGCTGTTGCCTGGGGACAGCCAACTGACCTGGAGTCTGCACGATCCTTCCCCATGTGGGAAGGCCACTGTCCCCTCCATAACCCCACTCTTATTAGGGATTTCTGGACCCAAGCGTAGGTAGGACGATGACCATGTCCAGCTTGAAGCAGATAGAGGAGCACGAGACCTTCACTCATTATCCTTTACAAGATTATAAAGGGTCTTAAGTCTGAGAGGGGGGAATTGTTACAGAGTGGGGGTCCCCCCCCCAATAAAAAAAAGATGAAAAGCTAGAGGTCTATCAAGTACACAGTTTAATATGTTCTTGCATAAGTTCATAGAGTTGTTCATTATAACAGGCTAAATACTGGACTGACAGGATCAACAGAACAAAACGGTAACAAACCCACTAATTCACTGGGTGATAGTGACCAAATATACTTCAACCTCTTTTTTTCTATTTGGGAAAATGAAGATGAAGTCTAAGTAAAGATATCAAAGCTCTCTTCTAAATCTAAAATCCTACAGCCTCTATCTATCATAAACAGATTCAGTATATAATGATTGCATCCAAGTAATATAACCCATTTTGCCTGTTAATAAATAAGAAGTAAATTGTTTTCAAATAGCAGAATGTTAAAAATAAAAGGAAAAGAATACACTTAGTTAAAAATATCTCCAATTGAAACCACAGTGCAATAAAAGGGAAAAGTTAATGATCAAGCCTTTTCTGAAATTGACAGTAGGCATATATTCCTTCTCAGCAAAATTAAAGCTGCCTAGGCCAGCAGTGAAAATACTGACTTAAAATTCTAGGTCCATTTGTCCAGAGACGCCAATCTCTGACCTTAAGAAACTCACATAACATCAGATTTCTGTCTCTGAAATATGTTAATTATGGTATAACTCCCATGACTCTTGAGACGGTAAATTAGTTAATGTTTCTAAATCACTTAAAGGATAATGATTGACCAAAGAAAGATCATCACTGTGAAATCAGAAAAAAAAAAAAAAAAACCTCAACGTCTTCTAATTACCACAGGTATCCCAAAAAGAATTTTTTTTTAAGAACTTCATGACCATTTAGCAGGTCTAAAATAATAATTATAATACAAAGCAAAATAAAAAATCTCATCATAACAATAACTAGGTTAAAACTGAACAGCCCATACACATATGTTAGTTTTGGGGGAAAGATATAAAATCAAGACATTGAATCTGGTACCATAAAACTCATTCTCCTCTTAAATTAAAATATTTTAATCAATTAAATTATATTCTTTGTTAAAATGTCAGAAATACAATTCAAATAAGTAAACATGAATACGGAGGTTTTTATAGATCATATTCTCAGTTAAATTGCTCTGACATTTCAAAAAATTTAAGAAACTAAATTTCTCAGAGTTGGTCACAATACATTAGTACTTTCCATTAAGGTACAAGCAACTACATTTTCCATTCCTTGAAAATACATAAATTAAAAAAACAGATTTTATCTTAAGTAATCAATGGAGTCCTTTGTCTAAAAAGTAATGTTACCCCAATAAACTTAATTTTTAAAATAGTTGTTATGGGAAGATGGAGGAAGTTATAGTTTGGTTGGTTTGTTTGGATGTTGTTTTGGCTTTCCTCAAAGACTTCTTTTTCCTCATGGATAATTTTAAGATTCCAATATTCACAGCATGGCATAATTAAACATCTTCTAGGAACTACACAGTCTGATTAGCACATTAACTCAGGCATAAACCAGCCGTGACCATGTTGCCTCCAAGTCTGGATCAGACCAGTCTAGAATAAACAATCATAATGAAAACTTCCACTAAGGCATATTAATCCCAACATTATTTCATCTTTCATTGTTTAAGATATTATTTTCCTTGTCAATTCTTATACAATTTTTTTAATCCTTAATTTTAGTGCATTGCGAGCCAGGTCCCCAGTTGGGGGCGCTCAAGAGGCAACCACATATTGATGTTTCTCTCCCTCTTTCTTCCCTCCTTTCTCTTCTATCTAAAAATAAATTTTAAAAATATTTTTTAAAAAAATTATAAAATCTAAACATAGGCCAGTATTTCTGATGAAAATTTAGTGACTGAATTTTGATGTGCATAAGTGTAAAATACAAGCTATATTTCAAAGAATAGGCAAAGAACAATGTAAAATATTTCATTAATAATATTTTAAAATATTAACCATATGTTGAATACTTCAATCTATTATAATACTTTGGATATATTATTTTCAATAAAACGTATTATTAAAGTTAATGCCACTAGCCTTTTCTTACTTTTTAAATGTACTACTGGGAAATTTTAAATTACTTATGACTCACATTATATTTCTATTGGACACCAATAATAAAGAATAATAATATTAACTAGTGGCATAAGTACCTGAGATGGGCTAGAGAAGGTTTAGAAAATCTGTGTAGTATGAGGAAAAAACAAAAGACCAGACAGCATTGCATTCAAATCCAGCTCTGACACTGACCATCCAAATGCTACTTGAGCATGTCATTCAGCTTCCTTAGTCTGTATTTCCCCAAGGGTAAAATTGGAAGAAGAGTTTCCTGGCCTCAACAAAATATTTGTAAAGTGCCCAGTGTGTCATCAGTTCAAATAAATCATTGAATAAATAGATGTTTTACAACATAAAATAGATATTTCAGACAACTACTAAGAATTAACTGCTTCTCAATGTCAATAAATAAATACTGCATCAGACACATATATTGTGAGTACTGGCAGTAAGAGGAAACACTGCAGAAATCCTCTGGATATGCTTATGGTCAAGCTGAAGTCTTGACTGGTGAAAACTAAAAGCTTGTCATTAGTTGGTCCTCCTGGCAAAGCAGATCTTCCAGGCACTTTGCAGCTGACAAGAAGTAGCAAATTTTCTCAAGCAGGACTAGCCTGGTCCGACAGTCTCATCCACTTCACTCTAGCAGACATTATCTTTGGTTCTTAAACACTCAATCATTTTAACCAGGACAAGTATAAATGACAAATCAGGAAAACTTGACCGCTTCAGAGAATAACAAATATTTCATAGTGCACACCCCTACGTTTCTTTAATGAATGGAAGAACTGACCAAGGACTGTAGCAATGTCTGCCCACATTAAATGCATTCCACCAAGTCACCCAACTCCCACTTACCCCCAACATCTGGTGGAGGTAGTGATACTCTGGCCCTTGACTATACAGCAGGAAGGATTTCCAGAAAAGCAAAACGTTCAGGGAGAGCCAGATAAGCTAAATGATACAAAAGGAGAAAACAAAAATTAAACATAAACATTACCTGATGAGTGGAAACCTTAAGTACATTCCTTGGACACAATACTTTCAATCTCAATTAGTAATTGAAGGAAGCAATCTCAAATAACCAGCAAGCTGAAAACCACTCAAAGGAAAACAAATCTGACCTCACTCAGTCCCTGCACCTAGTGGGTTGTCAACAGGTCTCCTGAATGATCTGCAGACATCCCCTGCAGTGCAAAACAAGACTAAGAAATTAGTGATATCACCGTGTCCCAAGCGTTGTCTATTGTTAAAACACAACCTCAAGCAGAAGTAATCTAGGAAAAGAGCAAAAAGGGAAGATGTTTAAAGGGTTAAGAAAAAGCAGTGTTCATTAAAGTCATCCCTTCTCCCTTCCTCCACATCCGCTCTCCCATCACTGTGTAGGAAAGTTCTCAAGCATTTGGACGGAGGGTGGGATCATTATTGTCTGTCTGCAGGTATTAACAGCGGGAAAGTTTTATTAGTTGAAAATGTTCGAATTCGAGGCAAAACTTCCACTTCAGCTTCCCACCCTCGCACGCTCAGAGAATGAATCAAAATCCCTGCACAAGAGACCCAACGCCAGACAGTTTTCCCCGCCGTCCTACCAGGCAGAGGTGTTTAACCCCTTCGTTGGCCAGCCAGCTCCTCCAGGACACAGCCATGCCGCCAGGCCCGCTGCGCTGCGCTCACCGTCCGCCTGCCCTGCCGAGAAGGTGCGGCAGCAGCCAGGCAGCTGTTACAGCAGCGCCCTGGGGGGCGGGGCGGGTCCGGACGGGGGAGGGGGCGGCGGTCAAAGACTGAAGGGAAGCCCAGAGGCAGGCGCAGAGCCAGCCGGGCGGGGTCTGCGCCCCGGAGCCGGGTCTTCCGGGCGCAGCGGCTCCGGGCAGCGCCGGGACTGCGCTGCCCACTCAGCAGCGAAGGGCGAGCTCACCCGACCCAGGGCTGCGTGAGGCTGCGCGAGGCTGCCGCGCAGCGCCGGCCCCTTTGTCTGGAGGTAAGGCTGTTGTTGTGGCGGCCGCTGTTCAGGATGTCCTGGGCTGGGAATTGAGAGGCGCCCCGGAACCCAGCGTGCCCAGCTCCGAAAGACAAAGATATGGAAAACGATCCTCATATTCATACTTAAAGTGGGGACCTTGGCCTCCCTTCTCTTACACACACACACACACCACCCCTAGTTCTTTTGGACGGGTCTTCCCGCCTCAAAAAAAAAAAAAAGTTAAACTCAGAGACTTGGTAACGAAATTAAAGCCAGAAATAGCCTTTTGGATACTACCGTCCCCTTCTCCCGCCGGGGTTCAACTCATCGCACCCTCAAATGCCCCCTTCACAACTCATTCCTATAGCCTCCCTCCACTTCCCTCTTCTCTGTCCCCCCCAACCCCGTCCCCCACATCCTTATTCCAACCCACATTGATGCAAAAATTTTCAGAAAATTCTGAATAAAATGAGCCCAGAGGATTAAGGGTTAAAGTTTAGTAATTCTCAGGGGCTTTAGGAAAGCTCAGATTCACTCTAGGAATTTGCATTTTACTACCTAGTATCAGAGTCTGTTTAGTAACAGGAATCCTCTCAAACTTGTATCAGAGCCAGGTGAAGGGTGAGAAGAGTATGGGATTGAGACAAGGTACCTGTCTTACACAGTGTTAGGGATAGAAGAATATCTGATGGAAACTAAGTGTTCAGTAAATGTTTATTAAATCGGGAACGTTCCAACATTGACAACTAACAAGTGGTGTGAAAAAGAAACAATTAGTAGCCTAATCTCATGGCTTTCAAGCTTTCTTTTTTTAACAAAATACATTTTACAACACATCCCATAATATATAATTGAAACTTAAATTTCATGAAATCATACTTCCCAAATGCAATGAGGTTATGTCAATTAATTTCATGAACTGATTAATGACTGATTTAATTTAAAGCTTGAATGATCCATATCAAATCCCAGTTATATTTCATCAAGTTATCTAGTAGTCTGTCATCTCTTTTTGATATATGACTTTTCTGTTTCATGCATAATCAAATCCCGAAAACTACCTAAAAATCTTCCTGAGCCCTGGCTGCTGTGGCTCAGTGGATTGAGCATCGGCCTGCGAGCCAAGTGTCGCTGGTTCGATTCCCAGTCAGGGCACATGACTAGGTTGCACATCAGGTCCCTAGTTGGGGGCCCGAGTGAGAGGCAACCACATAGTGATGTTTCTCTCCCTCCCTCTCTTTCTCCTTTCCCCTCTCTCTAAAAATAAATAAATAAACAAATTTTTTTTTTAAATCTTCCTGGAGTAAGGGAACATATTATGTATAAAAAAACACCCTGTTCTCATTAACCATGTGATACCTAAAAGGTCAGAAAAAGAGCAGAGAATCCAAAGAGTTATCACCACTGGAGGAAGTTCAAATTCTGGGACACACTTGTGCCCCTCAAATTACATCCCTAAGTAACCATCCCAGAGCCATAATTTCAATAGGTAGGAGGTGGGGAGGGCCTGAAAAATGGTTTGGTTCCTGTCATGAGTTGAAAGGAGCAGAGCAACTGAAGAATAGAAGAATAAAACACAATGTTTTAAAAGTTCAGCTATTCCCAGGGCAGGCTGGTCTACTACCGGACACCTCTCAATTCCCAGCCCAGGACATCCTGAACAGCAGCCACAACAACAGACTCGCCTCCAGAACAAAGGGGCTCTGACTGTGAACATAAGTGTCAGGCACTGTCCTTGTTACTTCATATACAAAATCTCATTTAATTTTCATAATAGCCATGTGGCTCTCAGTGCCACTGAAACGGGTGCAGAGCAAAAGGTCCCCAAAACAGAAATATTCCCTGCAGCCCATGGTTGGGGAATGGGGAAAGGGACAGCAGATAATATTTCAGTTAAAATACTTTGCATAACAAAAGGGCAAGCTCTAGCTAGATAATAGCTGTGCTAGGGCCCCAGGGCAAAAGATGTGTACAGGACTTTCAGAATTTATCCAGACTCCAGCAGAGCCTGGGAAAGCAGACACCACCCCACGCCCTTCACCCCCCCATCACTGAGTCACACTTGCCCTGACTAAAAATGACAGTCGAAAGAATTTAAACAATGCAGAAACACTGGCAAATGTAGCTCATTGTGGAAGAAGTTGGAGATGAGGTCACAAATGAAATTCCAAGTCAGGATTTAGAAGATAGGGCCATGATGTAGCATCCATGTGGGAAGCAGCAAGCAGTTATGTAGTTCATAGGGATGATTCAGCCATGCAGCCTGGGCTATTAAGAAAGTGGGCATGCTGCTGCTTTAGTCGTGCCCACTCCCTGACTCCAAAGCCACCAAGGACTCTGCCTTGCAGACCTGGACTCCATCTGGACTCTTGGAACTCAGGACATATGGAGAGGACACTCTTCTAGGACTTATGCCTTTCCTGGACTTCACCATGATCCAGAGTAATATGGCACATGGGTCTCTGGACTGTTATTCAGAGGCTAGGGACAATGTTCCCCAGATCCTGAAGGGGCGTGCTGCTGCAAGAGGATAGCAACTTTGAAACCCACAAGTGTACCTTCTGCCCTGGCTGGTATGACTCAGTGAATTGAGAGCCAGCCTGAGAACCAAAGTGTTGCTGTTCAATTCCCAGTCAAGGCACACGCCTGGGTTGCAGGCCAGATCTCCAGTTGGGACACATGAGAGGCAACCACACATTAATGTTTCTCTCCCTCTCTTTCTCCCTCCCTTCCCCCCTGTCTAAAAATAAAATAAACAAAATCTTGAAAGGAAAAAGGAAAAAAGAAAAAGAAAGAGAGAAAAAGAAAGAAAGGAAGGAAGGAAGAAAGGAAGGAAGGAAGGAAGGAAGGAAGGAAGGAAGGAAGGAAGGAAAAAGAAGAAAGAAAGAAAGAAAGAAAGAAAGAAAGAAAGAAAGAAAGAAAGAAAGAAAGAAAGAAAGAAAGAAAGAAGAAAGAAAGAAAGAAAGAAAGAAAGAAAGAAAGAAAGAAAGAAAGAAAGAAAGAAAGAAAGAAAGAAAGAAAAGAAAAGAAAGAAAAGAAGAAAGAAAGAAAGAAATCCACGAGTGTATCTTCCAGAGGGATTGGAGGACTGTTTGTGCAGCTGGCTTAAGTACAGATAAGGGGATGGGGAACTATTGGGCTTGTTTGGGGCTCATAGCCTGGTGGGGACCAAGGGTAGTGCTGGGTCTTGTAGGGGAACAGGGCTCTGAGCTGAAGTGCTCCCAATGCCCCGCCCCCCACCAAGGTTTCACCCCTCTAAATAAAAACCTGTTTCTCTCAACACTAATCGTTTGGTCATACACCAAGGCACCACTTTCACGAGCCCCAGTTTGCTCGGTAACACCACCACTTTAAAAATAAGGAAATGGAAGCTAAAAGAGATTAAGAAAACTTCTTGAGGGGGTAGGGGAAATGGGGAGATGCTGGTCAAAAGGTACAAATGTCCAGTTATAAAATGAGTAAGTTCAGGCAATCTAATGTATAGCATGTTGATTGTAGTTAATAATACTGTATTATATACCTGAAAATTGGGAAGAGAGTAGATCTTAAATATTCTCACCACAAAAAAGAAATGATAGCTTTGTGAGGTGATGGAGGTGTTAGCTAAAGCTAGGGATAGCAATCATTTCACAATATATGTGCATTGAATGAAGACAATTATATCTCAATAAAGCTGGAAAAGTACTATATTAACTAAAATAAGAATATCACAGTAAAGATCAAAAATAAATAAAAAGAGAAAAGACACTTGCCTGAAATGTTAGAACAGTATTTGTTTATGACTCAAACAACCCATGATCAGATACCTTTGTGAAAACCTCTTATAAAGTGACAGAATGCTAAACAAATGTTGATTTTGTCATCACTATTATCTTATAGGAGCTCTGTAAAAGGGGACCAGGATCTGACTGTTTCTGTCACCTTACAAGGAAACAATACCACAAGTTATCCCCAGGAGAGAGAGCTATCGCCTTGTTATGCAGAAACTCTCATTATTGAGTTTCTTTTCAATATAATTTTCTCTAGGCCAGATAATTTAGTGTAAGTAGTTAGAACTGTCTTTCCCAAGATGGGAAGGGGCTGTCTTCGAAAGCAATGAATAGAGAGTTCTGTAGCTCTATCAGTATTCCAAAAGTCATAATGAAAAAGAATCACACTTTTGTCAAGAGAAGACTTCAAAAGAAAAAAATCAAACAACATACCTTTGCTATTGGTTGAAATAAGTGTAAGAGAGTAGTAATCACCCTATGCTGTTTGGCAGTTAGAGATGTTCTTGATCCAATGTTTATTGCTTAATAAACAAATAAGTTTTCTCTTTTTGTTAGACAATGTCCTTCCATATATGAAATCCATGGGGAAAAAATTGGTAAATGTTTGCCCCTTCTGCCTGCTTTTATTACTCTGCTTCTTTATTTGTCAACTCAGAGGACTATCTCATGAAGCTTTTCCTAACCCCACTCTCCTCCATTCTCACAAAGACTCTTTCTGTCATCTCTGCGTTCTTCAGTGTGCTTGTAATACAGTATACAATTATTGTTATAGACCAGAAAGAGCTCATCCTACTGGAGGTAGCAGAGCCAAATACTGGGGGAAAAGGGGCCACATGAAAAACCTGACACTCTCAGAGGCGGCCTGCATGGCAGCCTTACAAACTCAGAGACCTAAGGTAAAAACATAGGATGGTCTAAACTGAAATTTTTCTAACTGAAAGCAGGTCGTGGTGGGTAGTTACGTCCTAGGCCAGAATTTTTCTCTAGCAAAGGTCAATCTTACCTTAATGGAGTCTGTCAGGTTTTTTTTTTTTTTTAATCTACAATAACATACCTTTGAAATGTCAAATTCCCTTTTTCTGGACCCCTGAAAGCACAGGCACCACCCCATGGGAAGACTACTAATCCCCTCATTGTATTGTTATCATGTTAATTGTTGACTATTAACTGTCTATACCCACTGGTGTAAAAGTGTCTATCATTTTACTTTTTACCTGACCCCAGAGGTCTTCCTTTCACCACTTTGCTTTCTCCTGCCTGCCTAATCTATCACCAATAAACTTCTTATAACCCCCTTATGCCTCCTTTTTAAAAATTTTAATGTATAAAATAAGGTGTTAAACTGCCATTCTCTGGAGCATTTTTCAATCTGTTGAGATTTTGCTACCCGACAATTGTCAGTTTGACTCAAATAAATGCACCAAAATTTTCTGCAGCTTTAATGTTTCTTATGTTGACAACTGAAAACAGAGAATTGCAGTAGTGAAATATTAGCTGTCCTATTATAAATGGTACCATCCAGGAGAACTAGATGTTCCACAGCCTAAACTCCTGGGTTAATGGCATGTAAGTTACAGATTATATAGGGCAAAATCACAAAATATCATGGGTTAGGGGGTTCGATGTCATGCTGGGAGCTGATTAGTAGGATATAAGGTAAGGGTAAAATCACGTCTTCAGGCCTTGAGTAAATTTCTGAGGTTTTTTTCCCCCAGGCCCTTTGTCCCATCTCACGAGAAAATAGCCAGGGGATTGTTCTGAGACAGGATAGTAAGAAGCTAGGAAAATTCCTTGACAAGTGGAGGAGGGAAACTGAGACAGCTGAACACAATGACCTAATAATTTATAGCCAGGTTCAGATTGTCACCAGGGCAGAAGGCCCCAGTGCCTGGCAGAGAGAAAAACTGGGAAAACAAGGGCCTCACCCCCAGGGTAACTTTTATTCCACTGGCCTTTCCTCCCTGGAGATAATATCTAGGTCTCAGTTGTGCTTCAGCTCCAGTTACAGAAAAGCAGCAAAACCAGGTAGGCATGCCAGAACCAACTACGATGACTAAAGACCCCGTGTACTATCACTGACCAATCAATGGAGACCATGACCCTGAAAGGACACACCTGGAAAACTGATGAATATTCTAGTGAAACTTCCCCCTGAGACCTCCCCTAAGATATCTGCCTGCAAGAGAGAGATGAAAGCCTAAAGACAAAGGACCCAGCCTATGTCCTCCCTCTGGAGAAAAGTCTGTGCCATTTCCCATCCCTTCCCCCATTTCCTTCCCCACAGGCACATCTGAGGCAATGGGCAGCTGGCAGTCTTCTCCCAGGCTAATACCCTGAACCTGTCCCCAAGGCCCCCTTTTCTCTGACTTCCCAGTGAGCAAAGGCAGCCCAGTCTAGGCTCTCCTGTTGTTTCTTCTATGCTAAGCCCTTCCTTGTTTCACTGTCTCCAGCTTTAGTAAATGTATCCTCATAGTTGCCTGAACTTGTGTTGTGAAATCTTTCCTACATGAAGTCAAGAACCTACACATTACAGCTGGCCCTAGGCAGATCCACTCAGGGCCAGGCCCCTGTCCAGTAACAAGTCCCCATTAAAGCTCAGGAGTTGAAACATAACTTAGGTCAAGATGTTATCTTTAGCCTGTCAATGGACCTCATGATCATTAGTCAGGTACAGGCTATTGTCTTCTGCTGGGGATGGGGGCAGTGGGAGAGGGAGTTGCTGATTATCCAGGGAAAGGCTAGGTCTCTGAGATGTATATTTATATATAGAGAGATGATTTCTAGACCTAAGATTTAAAGCTAAATTTAATCAAAGTCATAAGGACCCTCCCTCAATGTTATGATCATTATTTCATTTTCTACATAATTATTTAATTGTATGTATATGTGCATCTACTTTCCCTCATCAGCTGACCTCCTCAAAGACAAGAATCCCTTCTTATTCAGTTTTAATCCAAGACTTAGAGCAAAGATTGATACATAGCAAGAACTTACAGAAGCTTATTAAATAAATGAATAGTAGTTAAGTATATTGTCCTTCTTTCTGTGTCTCTCAAACTCTAGTTTTTCAAGTGTAACTTTCCAGTAATGAAAGAAAAGTTTATGCTCAGCTTGATAATTAAATAGCAGAAAAGAACAAATAGGGCAAGGACCCCTTGCTATGAGGTCACCTACAGCACAGGTCATAGGATATGCATGTGAGACAAGTGGGCACTTTTATTAGTTTCCTGAGGCTCTGGCACCTAGTTATCACAAACAGAGTGGCTTAAAACAGCTGAAATGTATTCTCCCACAGTTCAGAGGTCAGAAGCCTGAAAGACTAGGTCAAAATCAAAGTCTTGACAGGGCTACAATTTCCCCCAAGATTTAAGAGAGAATCTGTGTCTTGATTCTTCCCGATCATGGTGGTTACTGGTATACCATGACATCTGGCTGCATCATTCCATTATCTGCCTCATGGTCATAATGTCTTCTCTACTATCTGTATGTATGTCAAATCACAATCTGCCCCTTTCTTATGAGGACACATGTGATTATATTTAGGGTCCACCCAGATAATCCAAGATGATGTCCCAAGGTTAAGATCCTTAACTTAATCACATCTGCAAAGCCCCATTTCCCTTCCAAGTAACATTTACAGGTTCCTGGGATTAGGAACTGATATATTTGGGTGATGATTTTTCCAGCCTGTGACAGCATCTAAATTGACTTAATTGGCGTTAATTTTCTTTCCCTGATTAAACATGCCAGGCTTAGAGTAGAATTTTTGAGGAAATAAAAAAATAATGAAATCTTGCCTTTTGGAACAACACAGATTTTATAACTTTCAATTATAAAGTAAACAAATCATGAGAATGGAATATGCAGCAAAGGGAATATAGTAAACATGTAGACTCATTATGCTGTACACCCGAAACTGTTAAAATATTGTACCTCGACTGTACTTTAATAAGAAGTAAAGAAATAAAAGAACTTCTAGTTAGCATTTCCATTAAGAAGTCAAAAAGTATAGACCAGGAACCATACCTACTACAACTCATTAAGATTTCTTAACCTTTGTGACTTGATTGAGTTTATTATCTTTGTTACCTCATATCTAATTCTCAGAAGTGATTAGTATTAAATCAAAATGAAAATAGGAGACTTCCAGCCAAGATGGAGGTGTAGACAGACATGCTATGTCTCCCTCCACAACTAAGAAGGAATAAAACTACCTCAAAACTAGAGACAACCAGAAGTTTCAGAAAACTGAACTACATGGAAGTCCAACAAGCAAAGATATAAAGAAGAAATACTCATCCAGACAGGTAGGAGGGGCAGAGCCAGGTGCAAAGGACGTGGTGTGGTGGCAGCAGCAGTGTCAGCAGCAGCAGGCCGGCGTAAAGTGCAGTCACACATTTTTAAAAGTTGGGAGGGACACCTGGAAAGTGTTTCCAGCTCCTGACCAGACTGCACAGCTCACGGTCCCAGCACCAGGGAAAATCAAACCTCATTGCTTCTGACTGTGCAAACCAGTGGGAGTTGGGGCGGAGGAAGAAACTGCCAGTCTCTCAGCAGAGTCTGCTTTTTTAAAGGGCCCCCACAGTCCTAGAACATCTGCAGACCCACCCAGTCTGGGAACAACAACCAGGGAAACAGCTAGACAGTCGCCAGTCCCATATGAAAGTGGGAGAAGTGCCTGGGAAAGGGGTGAGTGATGAGCAACTGACATTGTTCCCTCTCAGACTCCTACCCCACATACAGCACCACAATGTGATGAAATGGGTTGCCCTGTACTGATGAATACCTAAGGTTCCGCCCCTTACAATGTAACAGGAGTGACAGCTCAACCTAATACACAGAGGCAAACAAACACAGGAACCTATCAAGTTGAGAAGAGAGAATAGTATGGTTCAAAAGGGGGAATGGGTCAAGATTCTGTTGGGAGAACTAAGCTAAGAGGAGATAGCCAACCTAATAGATGAAGAGTTCAAAACACTGGTTATAAAGATGCTCATGGACTTTACAGATATTTTTAAGTATGGCAAATGCATAAGAGAAGAAGTGAAAGCTATGCTAAATGAAACAAAGAAACATCCACACAAAACCAGTGATGAAGGGAAGGAAACAGGGGTTCAAACCAATGATTTGAAACATAAGGAAGAAAAAAACCAGTCGACCAGTACAGAATGAAGAAACAAGAATTTAAGAAAATTAGGAGAAGCTTAGAAATCTCTGGGACAACTTTTAACATGCCAATACCCGAACCATAGGGGTGCCAGAAGGAAAAGAGGAAGAGCAAGAAATTGAAAACTTATATGAGAAAGTAATGAAGGAAAACTCCCCAAATTTGGTGAAGGAAATAGACGTACAAGTCCAGGAAGCACAGAGAGTTCCAAACAAGCTAGACCCCAAAAGGACCACACCAAGACACATCATAATTAAAATGCCAAAGGTTCAAGATAAAGAGAGAATCTTAAAAGCAGCAAGAGAAAAGCAGAGAGCTACCAACAAAGGGGTGCCTATAAGACTTTCAGCTGATTTCCCAAAAGAAACTTTGCAGGCAAGAAGGGACTGGCAACAGTATTCAAGGTGATGAAAAACAAGGACTTAGAACCAAGATTACTCTATCCAGCAAAGCTATCATTTGGAGTGGAAGGGCAGATAAAGTGCTTCCCAGACAAGATAAAGCTTAAGGAATTCATCATCACCAAACTATTATTATATGAAATGTCAAAGGGACTTACTTAAGAAAAAGAGGATCAAAATTATGATTATTAAAATGACAACAAACTCTTAACTATCAACAACTGAATCTAAAAATTAAAAACAGAATCCAACTAAGCAAACTAGAATAGGAACAGAATCATAGGTATGGGGATCATTTGGAGGGTTATCAGCTGGGAGGGGGGAGAGGGGAGAAATGGGGAAATGATGCAGGGATTAAGAAGTATAATTGGTTGGTACAAAATAGACAGGGGGATGTTAAGAATAATATAGGAAAGGGTGAAGCCAAAGAACTTATATGCATGACCAATGGACATGAACTAAGAGGGGTGGGATTGCTGGAGGGAAGTAGGGTACTGGGCAGAGGGGAGCAAAGGAGAAAAAATTGCGACACTGTAACAACATAATCTGTAAAATATATTTTAAAAAATGAAAATAATCTGTATGTTTTTCTTCCAAACAGAAAAGAAAAAAGTAGGAAGATTCTGTCTCAATATGCAGCAAACTGGAATAGGAGGCAGAGAATCCTAAAGGTCGAGTAACACCTACCTTGAAGAGCAAAGGAGACTACACCAAGATCCCCAGAGATCCTTGAATGGAAGAGAGGCTGGTCCCCCAACTGCAAGTTTTATATAGTGACTCATTGTCATTTCTATACAAAAATGAGTGTAGACTATCATCCGATTCAATCATTCAGAAATGTCTACTGTGTACTCACAGTTAGATCAGCTCCTTGAGAAACACTGAAGAAGTGGAAGAGGTTCTATGCCCCCAAGTATCAGACACTTTGTTGGAAATAACATTTAAAATGTGAAGACAATTTAAGAATGCCAGACTAAGGACTTTGGATAAAAAATTTCTTAAATAAAACTAAATAATAATGAACTTTTGTTTAGAATTTTCTTGCATAGAACACTTTTCCAAACTTCTGGATTTAATAGACCAATAAAATTAAAAAAAAAAAAAAGATACCAACATAGACTATCTTATCCAAATTTTTACTGCAATAAAGACAATTTTTAAAATAAAAAACACAAATACCATGCATTGCATGTTTATTATAGAAAATTCATTTCTACAAAAATAAAATGTACAGACTCACAGATAACAGGACAACAACTTGGGGAGTCAGTTAGGGAGTGGAGGGATTGAGCAAAAAGGGAAAAGTACTCATGGACATGGAAAACAGTGTGGTGATTGCTGGTATAAGGGAACTAAGTGGTAATGAAAAAATACTATAAAAATTAAATACAAAAAATGTAAGAAATGCTACGTTCAGTTTCCATAGGAACTCATCTCTATTTTTCCTCAGATTATTTTTTACTTTTCAATTCTTAAATCTCTTATATAAGGGTCATTTTTATATTTATCTTAATTTTATATATGAAGAAACTGAGGCACAAAGATAGTAACAAACTTGCCTAGTCACCAAGGCATTGAGCAGTAAATACCCAGAAGCCAATACTCCTGCTCCTTCCTCTGCCCATGTAGCCATTTCTGAACAAGGATTTTCATGTGTTCAGAGCTATAATTCTTTAGACCTCAAATGGAGCTGTGGTTTTTTACTTTCCCCAATCATCCAAAGTGTGTAGGGATCTGCCAATGGACTTTTGTACTGCCAAGACAGTGCACATTCTCAAAAGACTATCTGGTCTATTGTTGATAATACTATTGTTGTTTTCACTGTATGGCATTTCCATTAACAGAATAATTACAGGATGTTTGTTTTATTTTATTGTTATTAAATTTTAAATAGAAATATCCTGAAAGACCGAAGTACAAGGTAGGGCAAAAGTATCTTTACAGTTGTCAGTACACAAAAAGCACAGATTTTATTCCTGTCTTATTATTATTAATTATTGTATTAGTTTTCATATAAAGAACTGTAAACCTACTTTACCCCTCCCCCCCATGTGTGCATAACACCTGCTTCCATATTTCTGGTTGTATCCTCAAACAGCTTTGAAATATTGAGGAAATAAGGTTGGACTTTTACCTTAGTTTCACTTTACTTTCTGAGCATAAAAAAGTCTTAAGCCATGATTATTAAAATTTATGTTAAATGATAATAATGTTTAGAATCATTAAGACATCAGAATAGAAACAGGCTTTGGAGATCATTATAATTTTCGCTTGAAAATTTATTAGAGAGAGGGGAAGCTAGAATCCTTTTCTCAGCCTCTTTTTACCAAGCTCCCCGCTATGGCATACCACTAGGCCTTTGCACAGCCTAATAGCTTGTATTTATATATTCATTCATGAGCTTATTTGATTGTCATAAAATGTGAACTCCCCAAACATAAAGTACATATCTGAAGTTGTTTAGTTTTGTTTCCCCAGAGACAAGTATAGGGCTTAGAAAATGAGTAGGAGCTCAGTAATTATTTTGAATTAAAGTAATGAAAGCCAGGAAGAGAAAAGATTTCCCAACTTCTATTCCAATAATATTTACACACTGCTATTTCCTCCTCTACACTGACATGGTATTCTTTACTCTAATTATTTTTCTTCTCCAAGTATATCCTGTTTTTTCACATCTTTTTTTTTTTTTTCTTTTTTTTTTTTTGTATAGAAGTCAATTTCTTTGCATGTCAACGAGAACCAAATTATATGAATGATTGTGAAAACTTGTTCTGCTGATCTGGATAGCAGTGTAGAAATCCTCTTTTCTGACTTCCTTGATTCTTTTTACAGTTTTCCATGGCTGAGATTTCCAAAAAAAATGTTTTAAATATATTTTATTGATTATATTGTTACAATAGTTCCAATTTTTTCCCCTTTGCTCCCCTCCACCCAGCACTCCCCTCACCCAACAATACCCCCCAAGTCCATGCCCATGGGTCATACATACAAGCTCTCCTGCCTCACCATTTCATATATTCTTCTTCTTCTTTTTTCTAATTAATTAATTAATTAATTAATTATTTTAACAATAAAAAATAACAATCCCTCCCTCTCAGACTTAAGAACCTTTATAATCTTATAAAGGACAATGGGCGAAGGTCTCGAGCTCCTCTAGCTGCTTCAAGCTGGACTTGGTCATTGTCCTACCTACCCTTGGGTCCAGAAATCCCTAATAAGAGTGGGGATGTGGAGGGGAGGGTGGCCTTCCCACATGGGGAAGGATCGTGCAGACTCTAGGTTGGTTGGCTGTCCCCGGACAACGGCATGCTTGATTTAACAGGCTGGCATCCTTGTTGTATTCTGGAGACAACAGATTTGGCAACAGGGTTAAAGGACATCATTCAATCCATAACCACTAGATGACAAAAGACAGGTATTAATTTTTCAATTTCCCACATTAGGGAAAAGAAGGGCTTCTTTGGAGGAAAGTGTACCAGGTACATCTCACCTGTCCAAAACCCTTTTGCCCATTATACTTAGTTTGGGCTGAGGGAAATATTTTAGGTTTCCCCTTTCTCAGGCCTCTGGGCTCTTTCTGTCCAAGCCTTTAGGAGAGGAAAGAGAAACCAGTTTTAAAGTGAAGCCCACAGACCACCCCATTCTTCACCAACCCAGCCACTTAGTTCAGCCAAATCATTGAGTCTCAGGAAACAGCAATGCAGATAGGATTAAGTGAGGCCTATACATACAGACAATCACTCAGGTAATGAGATCGTAGGCTTATGCCCTTTGAAAACAGAAAACACATGTTAATTTATGTAACATAATCCACATACAAGTCTCTAAATCTGTAGGACTGTCTTATCGGAAAGACATCCAGTTGCAAGGCATTTGACATTCTTCTTGCCTGTAAATTAAACATCTTTGATAATGCCACAGACATAGTTTAACTTTCAAATGAAAACAAATTTTAAATGAAAAGAAACTTTAAAGACGGTTAGCTGCACTACTTTATAGTCTACCACTGGGCATTGCGATCTTCCTTGAATCGTGATTTTTCTCCCTAAGATTACCCTCCTTGTCATTAAAGGGACTGCATTAAGTTCATTTTTAATTTATCCTGTTCATTTGCATAAACACAACAAGAGCAGCAAATGATCACTTATGATCTTTAGTTCTGTTTTGCTGGAACTTATGCAAGGAACATTTAGGGTGACCTTCAGTCTGCCCTTCAGGGCACAGAAGTTGAGCCACATACCTGGCATTCAGCCTTGCCTGTAAACACCTGTCTTTTCCAGGTCCTCCTGGTTTTCCATTGTGCCTTAAGGTCCCTTCTAGCCATCTTTCAGGAAAACAACCTTCGTTCCTTCCCTGGAAAGATTGCTATGGACCGCTCATCCATTCAAGGTACCAGGCCTTTTATCTCATGGACTTTTATTACCTTTGAAAGTCAGTCCCAGTTGCTCAGGGCTTTTTGGTAACAACCAAAGCCCAATCATGACATTCCAGTCAAAGTCTTAGTCAAAAAATCGTTATTAACAACTGGTCTTATTAGTTTTATGCAAAGAAATTAGGTCATTACTTACTTCTTTAGAATGCCAAATTCTGGAGGGATCAGATAGGGAGAAAATATATACAGTGTGAAGGAAAATCCTTGTCCTTCTAATATTCACTGAACTTGCATTTCTATTCTTTATATTTTTATTTTTTCCCCCCACTAAAAATTTTTCTGTTTGTTTGTTTTTCCATTACAGTTGTCTCACTTTTTTCCCCCTCTTGCTTCTCTGCACCCTGTCCCTCCCTTCTCCCACATTCAGTCCCCACCCAACCTTCGTTCCTTCCCTGGAAACATTGCCATGGACCACGCATCCATCCAAGGTACCAGGCCTTTTATCTCGTGGACTTTTATTACCTTTGAAAGTCAATCCCAGTTCCTCGGGGCTTTTTGGTAACAACCAAAGCCCAAGCATGTCTCCTTTAGGCATGACATTCCATTCAAAGTCTTAGTTAAAAAAATAAAACCTCTATTAACAACTGGTCTTATTAGTTTTATGCAAAGAACCTTATGTCATTACTTACTTCTTTAGAATGCCAAATTCTGGAGGGATCAGATAGGGAGAAAATATATACAGTGTGAAGGAAAATACTTGTCCTTCCAATATTCACTGAACTTGTATTTCCATTCTTTATATTTTTATTTTTCCCCCCACTAAAAATGTTTTTTGTTTGTTTTTCCATTACAGTTGTCCCACTTTTTTCCCCCTCTTGCTTCCCTGCACCCTGTCCCCTCCTTCTCCAACATTTAGTCCCCACTCAGTTGTGCATGTTCGTGGGACATTTATACATGTTCTTTGACTAGACCCTTCCCCTTCTTACCCCCTTCTCTCCCTCCCATCTCCCCCTTTGTTACTGTTAGTTTATTCCTTGTTTACATACCTCTGGTTCAATTTTGCTCATTTGTTTGTGTTGTTCATTAGTTTCCTGTAATAGGTGATAGCATAAGGCATTTTTCTTTCGTTGCCTGGCTTATTTTGTTAAGCATAATTCTCTCTAGTTCCAACCATGTTGTTGCAAATGGTAGAAGTTCCTTCTTTCTTTCAGTACTTATTCATTGTCATTTTCCCCCTTTGTACTCGTGTTCCTCTCTGTCTCTCTCTGTTTCTTCATCTTCTTAAAGCAGACCCTTTAGTATCTCTTGCAATGCTGGTTTGGTGGAGATGTATTCTTTTAGCCTTCTTTTGTCTTGGAAACTCCTTATTTCACCTTCCATTTTGAATGAGAGCCTTGCTGGGTAGAGTATTCTTGGTCGTAGGCCTTTGTTTTTCATTGCTTGGAATATTTTTTGCCATTCCCTTCTGGCTTGTAGTGTTTCTGCTGAGAAATCTGACGATAGCCTTATTGGAGCTCCCTTGTATGTTATTAGTTGTTTCTCTCTTGCTGCTTTTAGGATTCTCTCTTTGTCTTTGAATGTTGCCATTTTAATTATGATGTGTCTTGAAGTGGGCCTGTTGGGGTTCATCTTCATTGGAACCCTCTGTGCTTCCTGGACTTGCGTGACTCTTTCTCTCTTCATGTTAGGGAAGTTTTCTGTCATTAGTGTTTCAAAGAGGTTTTCTATCCCTTGCTCTTCTTCTTCTCCTTCTGGAATTCCTATGATATGGATATTATTACGTATCATGTTGTCCTGCAGCTGTCTTAGAGCCTCTTTAGTCTCGTTCAGTCTTTTTTCATTTTGTTGCACTGTCTGGGAGTTTTTGTCTAAGTTGTTCTCCAGCTCGCTGATCCGATCTTCTGCTTCCTCTAGCCTGCTTTTAATTCCTTCTACTGTGTTCTTCAATTCAGAAATCGTATTCTTCATTTCCTCCTGGCTCTCACTGATAGCTTCTATGTCCTTTTTCATGCTGGTGTAATTCTCAGTAAGTTCCTTGTAGTTTTTCTGGAGTTCCTTGTAGTTTTCTCTGAGCTCATTGAGCTTCCCCATAATCCACGCTTTCAATTCCATATCTGACAGTTTGCTCCCCTCTGTTTTATTTAGCACTCTTTCTGGGGATTCTACCTTTCCTTTTGATGGGGGGTTGTTTCTCTGTCTCCCCATTTTTGTGACTCCTATTGTTTGTTGGTGCTTCTTAGAATGATCTGCACTTCCTGGATCTGCCCCTGGTGGCATCAGATCCTGTACCAGTCTGTTTTTTCACATCTTCATCCATGTGTGCATCCTAGTCTTGCTTCCTGGCACATTCTACCTAAGGATACTCAGTCTTTCCAAACTCAAGACAAGTATTCTTTTCTTTCAGAGACTGACATGAAGTCTTCCCAGTTTGATCAGGGGCCTCTTACTTGAGAGTCTATGTCCATGGTGCAGCCCTCTCTCAGAGCAGTTATTAGGCTGCAGTTGTGATATATTTTCTAGATTGTTTCTCCAGCCATACTGTGAGCACTCTGAAGACAGGAAACTTTTCTTCATTACCTAAATCCTGGCACATAGTTAGTGCTCAAAATATACTTAGTGAATGAATGAATGAATGAATGAATGAAAGTCTAGCATGCAATAACAGTTCAGATTATTTTCAAAATAAAAAATCAACACTCATCCAATCTTACACTAATTGCTCAGAGTGTAGCAAAGGTTTTAGGTTAGATTTAATAGAAAACAAGTTCAGGAATATAAAAAAGAAGAAGAAATTGACTTTTGTATGTCTACCTCCTCCTCAACAATTTTCCATGCAATTTAACATTCATACAAACTGCTTCCTTACTTTCCAAGAATTTGAGACTGGACATTTCAAAGTATTTTTTGTTTTTCTTTTCATTCTCACATATTGACTCATTTATAGTGACATAGAAACTTAAATGTCTGCATGTACGTTCACAGTTATGTACAGCCTAGCTGATTAGAAGTAAGCAATATCTTATATGAAATGTTAAAGGGACTTAAGAAAAAGAATAAGATCAAAACTATGAACATAAAATGACAACTCACAACTATCAACAAATGAATCTACAAAAAAAACTAAAATAAACTAAGCAAACAACTAGAACAGGAACAGAATCATAGATATGGAGATCATATGAGGGTTATCAGTGGGGATAGGGGAAAGAGAGAAATGGGGAAATGGTGCAGGGATCAAGAAACATAACTGATAGGTACAAAATCGACAGGGGGGTGTTAAGAACGGTAAAGGAAATGGAGAAGCCAAACAACTTATATGCATGACCCACAGACATGAACTGAAGAGTGGGAGATTGCTCAAGGGAAGGGGGGTACGGGGCATAAGGGGGCAAAAGGGAAAAAAATTGGGACTACTGTAATAGCATAATCAATAAGATATACTTAAAATAGACACTTAAAAAAATATTGTGAGTTATCAAATGTTAACAAACAGAATGATCTTGTACCTTACAGTTCCATATATATGTTTTACAAACAAAATTTTTGATTAAGAGGAAAAATTTGCATCTTAATTACTCTGCTTTTTCTCAAAAAAATTCAATTATTTTTAATTTTTGAAGCCACTTTTGAATCAGAAGCCAGCACTATGATCTTTTGTAGGTCTTAGTTCAACTTTATTATACATATGACAAAATATTACACTGTGATGCAATTATTTGCTACATAATTGTTTCCATATCAATAGAATTTCTTTGGAGTGAGAGAGTCTGAAAATTTTTACTATTCTCCTCTTCTTCATTTTAGTAATAAACCATCCTAAATTTTTGCTGAATCATAGGTGCCCAGTTAGTGATTACAAGTCCCAACCTCTCCTGTAGCCAGGAGTAGGCATTGACCATGTTTCTACAAATGTCAGGTAAACAGAAGGGACATGTACATCCTTATTACAAAGGAAGTTACTTACACTCCATATTCGCTTTCACCCCTTTCCACAGTCTGGAAAAATGCTTAAAACATGAAAGGAAGGACAATACTTTGAATGATAACAAAAAGAGAAGATCCAAGAAATCTGGATAATTTTGTGAGTAAATCATAGCTAACCCCGCCCCCCATATAGTTCACTTGTTGACTGTTGTGAGAGAAAGAAATAAAAATTCAGCTTTATTTGAGGCATTATAATTTAGGTGACATGTTCTTAGCTTGTACTGTATTATCATAGAAATTGGCTCCTGCAAGTAGAATACAGTCATCATAAAAATCAAAATATGTAACATTGGTTTAGCAAGTTGTGAAGGAGGTAGACAGGATCATACTCAGGCTAGAAAGAGATATTTACCCTTGTTATGGATCTTGAAAATACATGTTAACTTGGAAGTAGACCAGTCTACTATCAAGCTTGTAGCTCTAGGGGAATAGGCAAAATGAATAAACAAGAAAGTAAATAAAGTCAAATTTGGTGTATGTTGGCTGCTACTTGAAATTTTTACCAAAGTGCTTTATAGACATGAGATAAAGTCAGACAAGAAGTGGCCCTTTTGCAAAAAAAATGAACAGAAATATAGCTCTACTAATGGAGAATCTCTGCCTGTGAAATTCAGTTCAATGGATGACTATGCTATTATTTTGGGCCCTTTGAGGATTGGAAAGTCAACTCCTTATATTTCCTGAAGACCATGACATAAAATTGTCATCAGAGCCAGCCCAGGGGCAAAGATCAATTTAAGATTATTGGCTTCCCAACTGAGTTCCCAGTACTTTAGTTTTACATGGTATTAAGTTAGCTGATATTAAGGTAAGGGAAAGAGAGATGAACAGAGTCGTCGTCGGCAGCCGTCCGTCTCGAGAGACGATGGTGTAGCTTCCTAAGAGTCTATCTGCACCGCCGAGAATGGCTGTGCAGTCCCACTCGGGAGTGACATGGTATCTGTCTCCTCCCGTGTTGAATCGACATCTTGCGATGACGCTGAAGCTACAGAGCCTGGGCAGGGTAATATGGAGGGTCTGCTGTTGCCCATGCAGCAGACCCCCCCTCTCTTCGCAGCTGAAGGGTCCAAGGGAAAGACGGAGTCGATACAGCTTGGGTTCAGGTGCGCCGCAGGAGTTGCCAGTGTTGACTACAACATCAAACCGCCTTAGGGACTCCGGCTCCGGATTTTCTGTCGGGGTTTACAGAGTAGAGAAGACAATAAATTAAAGATGAGAGTCCATAGGCTCTAAGGAAATTTGACAAAAAGCGATCTTTGAGTGTGGCTATTCTACATTCAACAGACTAGAAACAAATAGACCAAAAGGCTTCTAACATTTTAAATGAAGGAATTTTATTACCAAAGAAATCACAAGTCTGGTATACAAGAAGCTATGATTTTTAAATCTCTTAACATAATACTCAGTCGCTTAAAGTTAGCCCAAGAAGAATTCATTCTTTCTTGACCCTTCTGTTATGGGGAAAATCTTTCCAAACACACACAACCAAAGCCATAGGAAACCATGAACAAGGAAGATAAGCCAGAGCTAAACAGATGAATTTACCAAGGAACTTACTCCACCAGCAGGAAGTTTTCTCAGTTCCTGCCCAGAAGAATTTAACATTTATTATGGACTAAAATGTACTTTGACCTTTCCATTCTTTACATTCATAAAAGGGTGTTTTCTTCTTCTTTTTTAATTAAAAAATATTGTGGTAAAATATACATAACTTAAAATTTATCATTTTAACCATTTTAAGTCTATATATTCAGCAGCATTGAGTACATTCACATTGTTGTACAACCTTCCCACCATCTACCCAGAACTTTTTCATTTTCCCAAACTGAAATTCTGAACCTATTAAACAATAATTCCCTATTTCCCCCTCTCCCTAGCCCCTGGTAACCATCATTCTACCTCCTTTTTCTATGAGTTTGAGTATTCCAGGTACTTCATATAAGTAAAATTATATAATATATATCCTTTTGAGTCTGGCTTATTTCACTTACATAATGTCTTTCAGATTCATCCATGTTGTAGTATAATGTCAACATCTTCTTCCTTTTGTGGCTTAATAATATTCCATCATATCTTTCTTGGCTGAAATCTTCCACGGGTAATTTTGTATCTTTCTCAAGATATCACAACTGGGATGTTTTAAATTCAGTTATCCTTTTCGTACTCTACCATTGTAAATTAGCACTGAGGAAGACATATAACTTGTGTTTAGTTGATGGGTTGCCAGATCATAGGAGCTATTTCTAGACCTGATATAAACTACTGTATTACATTCTGGTCCTAGATGTTCAGCTACATAGAATAGGATTACTGGATAGGATTTTAGGTGGGCTCCCTTTTAAAAGTTTTGAGTGTATTTGTTAAGAAAGATGAGGATGCATAGATACCTAGATGGCTAGAAAGCAAAACTGTGATAAAGACAGCTAATTGTCCATGTATATTGATACTTCTAGTCCACTTCTTAACAGAAGCCCCAGCGTTTTAACTAAGCACAGAATTACTCAGAAAAACACTACATTTCCTGGCCTACCTTTAAGGCAAGAGAGAAGTGGCTGAGTTCTAGACCAATAGATGTTAGCAGACATCTATAGTTAGATGCATTGAAAAGAAAAATGCTTATATTTCATTTTCTCTCTCTCTCCTCTTCACTGAACTGAGACAAAGATGAACCAATCAACTGTCTTTTAGCAGGAGAATTAGAACCATACTCTAGGGGATAGTTGAGCATTATAATATGAGTAACTGTGTCCCTAAATGATCTGTAACGAAATCCCTGCTAGCCAAGATTGGATTAATTTCTGTATAAGAGCAAAAAATCTATCACCTTAATGAATTTTTGGAGTTTTTATGTTACAGTATCTTAATCTATACCCTAAGTATTATAATTGGATTATAAAAATTTGAATTGATAATGGAGGGATATTTTTGATATTAAGAAACACAGCCACATTAACATCCTAAAAGTTCTTATTATATCTTAAGTTATTAATAAATCAGTGACTGTATCTTAATCTTTATATTTTTAACATTTATCCTATTGCCTGACATGATAATCAATGTTTATTTCTTTTATAAATTTGTCAAATAATTCACATAATGACAATAGCAAAGTAAGAATGCATATATGCTTCGAATATCTTTTAAAATTAATGTTAATTCAGCCTATATTACCTAGTAATTATATTTGTTTCTTTAGTATCTAGGCCTGTGCTTTCTTATCAAGATTTGAGTTGAATTACTACTCATATTTGTCCTATCCGAATGAAAAAATGCCCTTGATCTCTATTTATTTGTCTTAGAAAATTCTAATCATTTATTTTAACAACAAATCTAGAACAAAATAGATTGTTTGGCAAATGTGGAGATGGTGGGGATGTGTTTATTTGGAAAAGACTTAAAACTTCCTTTTTATATTTTTATCAACCCATAGCCAAATTTTCAGTGGCAAATTTCATACTGCAGTACAGTGTTCTAAAATATTATGAGGTCACACAGAAATAAATCCTCAAAAAATGTTTTTCACAGAAACTTAATCTAAACAAGAAAAATGTCCAATTTTATTATTGATAATTATCTGAGTGCCAATATTTATTGATATGGTTATTAACATAATGTAAATAAAGAATATGTGTAGAGAACATGGGAATAATATAACTGGGCCACAATACTCAACACAATGGAAGGAAAGGCTGTCACGCATTTTCCTGTTGATTATCCCAATGCAGTTCTTCCTTTGAGCTCATTAGAACTGGATATGGTATTGTTTTACTCAGTAAGTGAAAAATCAGATTGTAAAACTGAAAATGCTGTGTCAGGAATCTGTTTGATCTATTGGACAGAGCATGAATATGGAGTTAGAAGACTTGGATTGCACTGCATCCTGACCCTGCAACTAAATTTTATTTTTTACTTTAGACAAGTAATTGAACCATTCTAAGCATCAAATTCATAATTTATAGCATTAGCAGGATGGGCTAGATGATTACAAAGGCATTTTCTGGTTATAGAGTCTTGTGATTCTATAAATTCTCCAACCCATCCTATAACATAAAAAAATCATCCAACATGTATTAACTGAGTGATATATTTTCTGTTAGGCACCATGTTAGATCAAATTTAAAGACAAATGACCAAGACAGACAAAATCCCTATCCTCCTGGAGCTTACAGCTAAGTGAAAAGACAGAGACTACATTAATAATTATAACACTAAATAATTAATCACATTTGTGGGGAGCACTCCCAAGAAAGGTGGGCAATGATATAAGATATAAAATAAACAAACCTATTCTAGTATGAGACCTGAAGAACCATAGCCAGGCAAAGAGGAGTGGGAGCAGAGGGGAAGCCCAGACAGAGGGAAAAGCATGAGCAAATTCCCTCTGATGGAACAGAGTTCTTGGCCAGATTAAGTTCTTGAAACCAAGCCAATGATTCTGGAGCACACAGAGTGAGTGAGAAAGTGGTGCAAAATGAGACTAGGCAGGCAAGTTCAGTTCATTTAAAGCCTTAAAGACAAATATATTATAAACTTTGGACTCTATTCAGAGGTATATTAGAAGAGATATAGGGTTTTAAGTAAGTGATCTGTTTTGCTTTTAAAACCTTACCCTAAAATTAATGAATATTGTTGGTGGCAATGATAGCTATCGGGAACCTGGATCAGAAGATTGTAGCAAATAGATAAAAGATGACAGTGATTTTAACAGGGTGTTAACAGTTAAAATGGAAACAAATTGATATATTTTTTATACATTTGGAAGCTAGGATCAACCATAATTGTGATTCATTTGGATACTGGTGTTGAAGAAGTAAGAGATTTAGAAGGTCCCTCCATATTCTCAGGCTTTGGTAACTAGGAGATGTAGATAACATATACTAAGCTGGATCATACCAGAAGAGTAATCACTTTGGAGAATGGGGGATAATTATTTCAATTTAGAATAATGAGTTTGTGTTTCCTATGCAGCACCCTAGGAAAATGTTGAATGAAATTTGGATACAGAGGTCTGAACTTTAATAGAGATATTTTGGATATATAATATATATTACCTTACAGATACTATAAATTTAGGAGTTGTTAACATGCATATTAAATTAAAATGACTAGAGTGGTTTAAGTTGTCAAGGTAGAAACTATAGTAAGAAAAGAGAAAAGGGAGAGAAGGGAACAGAAAAAAGCCCAGGACAAAGCACTAAAGATATTCAACTTATATCATATAAGAGAAAGAAAAAACAAGGAAACTGAGGAGTAATCAGAGAAGTGGCAGGTGTTGGTGGGACTAGAAGTGGCACAGAAGCACTTAGTGTCAAGAAGCCAAGGTAAGGTGGTACTCTAGAAATAAAATATCATCAACTATATTGAGAGCAACTGAAAAGTCAAATAAAGTGAAGATTGAAAACATCTACTGGTATAATTGACCCAAGGGTCACTCTAAAGCTTAGCAGAAGTAGTTTTCACTGAGTGGTAGAAATCAGAAGTGAGTAAATTGAGAAATCAACAGAGGATAAAAAAAATGAAACTGGGTATTTTTTAGATGTTTCACTATAAAGGGTTGAAGAAAGTTTGAAAAGCATTTGACAGGACTGAGAAAATCCAGGGACTCTTTTTTTTTTTTTTTAATGATGGGAGAATGTGTTTAAATGTTGATATAAAGGATCCAATAGAAAGTTAAATAATACAAAACAAAAAGAAGAAAAGAAGATATAAATGAACTAACTGATAAGAAATTTGCCTACAAGCATAGACGCGAATGAGATTCATAACATAGGGAGTGTTTATTTGGAGGAGGGACATACCCTTTAACAGAAGGGAAGGAGAAAATGGTGGTGCAGATGCAGGAAATTTTATAAATTTAAAAACAGAAAGTTGAAATGATCCCATTACGATGGCTTTTACTTTTTTCTGCAAACTGAAAAGTTTTCACGTAATGAAATCACTGGAAATGAGTCAAGAGATCAGAAGTTTAAAGAGAATGGGGAAGGTTTAAAATAGTAGTTTTAGAAAGTAGGAGACAGCTAATTGGAGAAACCCAGGAATACTGCCAAGCTCTGTAGAAACACTTACAACAGGTAGCCATGAATCATAGAATAAGTTCTCTGCCTTGTGCAGTTTTACTTAAGTGAATTTTAGCAGAATGGAGACAGAAGCCCGGTTAGAGAGTTGTATTTACTCAAGAGTGATGTTTTGCTGGGTAAAGGGGCAAGGGAGTAGAGATTAGAAAAGTGCTTGAAACAGTGGACTATAGAATGTATGCTAGCTATACAAGAAGGGAAGAACAGGATCCTAATGGATAAAGAGAAAACAGCACAATAACTGGATGCTGTAGAATTCTGGATGGCAGAAGAGGTTTAATTCAAACAAGAGGTAAATGACGCAAAAGTTGATTTACCAACCAATGGAAGTTGTGGTCAGGTGACTACAAAATCAGAGCTTTTTATATTGGAGCAATTTTGTGTAGTACAAATGCCCAATTTGTGGCCAAAATAGGGGTTGTTGGCAATGAAAGCAAGAAGAATGTCACTGGACACGAGAAGGGTCATATGTCTTTATTCTTGCCTCAGTCTCTCCTACTCTCAAATAAAAGGTTAACAAAAATGTAAAGAGTTTATTTTTAAACGATGCCAGATCATGATTCCGAGAATGACGGTTTGTCTTGGGCCAGCACTGGCCAAGGAAGAAACGCTAAATACTAGCTGTATCAACAGTTGCCCAGGGAATACCTTCTAAGGGAGGTGACACCAGAGCTGGGTCTTACGGGATAAGTACTAGTTAGCAAGGTTAAAGGAAGAGGTATAAAAAAAAGTCAGACAAAAGAGCAAACATGTGAGAAATATTTATATCTAGTATTCATTCATAAACTCTTCCTATCGTTCAAGGAAAACTTAGTACTGCAAGCCACCTTGAGGAACACAAAGAGGTTCCAGAACAGTCCTCAAATGAGAAATATTTAATGTGAAGCCTTGCTGCTACATTTAGACTGATAATTCCTAGATTTTAAGCTTAAGGATAGGGCCCAGGGCTATTAAATGCCCCTGTTTATTTAGTATTTGGAACAATAATTTGGTGTAAGATGGATATTCATTACATAGTCAGTGAATAAATGGTCAGACAATCTTTATTTGAGCGCCTCCAATTTCAGAAAATTTACTCCATTTAATAAAAATTGGGTTTTGGACAGTTTCAGGTGTTAGAAAGATCTTGATACTGTGTCAAAATCCCCAGATTTTAATGAACTCCTTAATTCCTCTTCTTACTTCTAAACTCAAAAGCAATAGAGATTATGATTGATTTTTTTTTTTTTTTGACATGGGAACAGTTCAAGCACATCAAAGTGGCTGTATCTCTTATTACCTTCCTTTCTAGCTCCACCTTGTTTTCACATCAAATCTCTTTTCCTCAAGCTAAGCATAGGAATTCCTTCTTTCTTTCCTCAACCACTGGTTGCTAGCTGTTATTCATTCTTTAGGTGTTAGATTAACTGCTGCCTTAATCACAGAAAAGCCTAAAACAGAAAAATCAGAATCCCTCTTTATACACTCCTGTATAACCTTCTTTTTGTTCCTTCAGGCACTTTTAAAATTAGACATTATTAAAGTCTGCCTTCTCTACTAGACATAGAGAAATTATAATAAATAAGCCCACAAGGTGGGGGGCAGACAAATTAAATACTGGCTATAGAAAGAGTAAACTAGAGTAACCTAGATAATTGTTAAATTAGTAAAGCAAGCAAGTAAATATAAAATTAAAAATGACATAAATCATAGTAAAAAAGAAAGTACTTAACATGGAAATAATGGGAAAGCAAGGATCAGGAAAGGCCTTTTTGAGAACCTGATAAATAAGCTGATACTCAGAGTGTTACACAATGGGGGTCTCCAAAAATCCCCAGAGCCTGCAGGTTGAGAGATAGGGAAAAGGAAACAGCTTTTAAGATGCCTTCACATGCCTGTGGCTAGTGGCTAGTGTCTTTGTTATGCAAATGGCTTTGATACTTCCAAGGCCCCAAGAAGATGGGAAGGGTTTTGGACCATAGAATGGTACAGAAAGAGCAGCACACAGAGCCTGCGCAAGGTTCTGTGAATGGTCAGGACTGGTTACCACACCCACTCTAGGGGTTTAAAAATAAGTGGCAGACATTTTAGCTGGGTTCTCCCTGCGGTTTTGAGAAGGGGATTCTCCATGCGGTTTTGAGAAGGAAGTTCTCTGTGTGGTTTTGAGAAGGGGGTTCTCCATGTGGTTTTGAGAAGGAAGTTCTCCATGCAGTTTTGAGAAGGAAGAACATCATTTGGCTTTAAAAAGGCAAAGGGAGAACCATGCGTGATCCAGTGCAACACAGCATGTGTTTTCCTGGACTGTTATACAGAGGCTGATGACATCATACCCCAGATCCTGAAGGAGACAGCTGACAGATAAGGGATGGGGAACTTCTGGGCATGTTTTTGGCTTCTAGCCTTTTGGGGAGCAAGGGAAGTGCTGGGTCCCAAGGGAGAACTGAAGTGCTGAGCTGAAGTGCTCACTGTCCTCCCCAGGTTGGAATATTGAAAATAAAGGCCTGTTTTCCTCAACACTAGTTGTTGGATTTTACACTAAGGCACCACATGAAAGAACCCCCTTTTGCTCTGTAACAAGAGGAGTGAAGTTAATTAGGTAAAAACTTAGGTTAAGGATGTTCCAGAAAGAGAGGCAGTGTGGAAGAGGTCTCTGATGTTTAGCGTGTTAATATGGCAGGAGTACACCTAATGAGGAAGCAGAGAGAGTGAGCATATTGTACAATACTTCTTATGGACGTATAATGTTAGGGAAACACATGGATCATGAAAATTATTTTGTGGGTATTTACAAACTGATTTTAAAGTTTATATGGAAAGGCCAAAGACTCAAAATGGCCAACAATATTGAAGGAGAAGAACAAAGTTGGCGGACCAATGCTACCTGACTTCAAGACTTACTATAAGGCTACTATAAAGACAATTCAGTGTTGGTAAAAGAATAAACAAATAGATTAATGGAACAAAATGGAGAGCCTAGAAATAGAACATATATTATAGTCAACTGCTCTTTGACAAAGGAGCAAAGACAATACAATGTAGCAAAACTAATCTCAGTGTTACTGGATTAACTTGACAGCTACATGCAAAGAAATGAATCTAGACACAGATCTTACAGCCTTCACAAAAATTAACTCAAACTGGATCACAAGACTTCAAAGTAAAACACCTATAAATATTTTAGAAGATAACACACAAGAAAACTTAGATGATCTTGGGTACGATAATGGCTTTTTAAATATAACACCAAAGCCATAATCCATGAAAGTAATAATTGATAAACTGAATATTATTAAAATTCCAAACTATTTCTCTGCAAAAAACAATATCAAAATATTAAAAATAGAAACCACAAACAAGGAGAAAATAGTTGCAAAAAACATCTGTTAAAGAATTAATATCCAAAATACATGAAGAACTCTTAAAACTCAACAGTTAGGAAACAAATGATTTCATTAAAATATAGGCCAAAGACATCAGAAGATATGCAAATGCCAAATAAGTACATCAAAAGATGCTCCACACAATGTGTCATTAGGGAAGTGCAAATTAAAAGAACAATGAAATATCACTCACTACACATCTATTGAAACAGCCAAAATCTGGAACCCTGACTACACTAAATACCGGTGAGAATGTGGAGCAACAAAAGTTCTCATTCATTGCTGGTGGGAATGCAAAATGGTATAGCCACTTTGGAAAACATTTGGTGGCATACCCATCCAATAGAATATTATTCACCAATAAAATGGAATGAACTCTTGATATATATGATAACATGTATGAATCTCAAATAAATATTCTGAGTGAAAGAAGGCGGACATAAAAGAATATGTACTGTATGATTTAAGTTTTACATATGTCTCAAAAAATACAAACTATTTTCTATATTGTTAGAAAGTAGATTAGTGATTTCCATTGGATGGGATAGAATGGGATAAGAGGGGGTGCCAAGGAGGAATCACAAAGGTCATCGAGGGACACTTCGGCAGTGATAGATATAGTCATTATCCTCATTGTGGTGGTATTTTCACAGATGCCCCCATGTGTCAAATTTTATCAAATTGTACCCTTTAAACAACTGCAGTTTGTGGAGTTCATTTTATATCAACTATACCTCAATAAATATATGTATCTGTGTATATATGTATACATATAATATATATAATACAATAATAATAATAATAATACATACACATATACATATCTTAAGAGGATTAAAGATGTGTATGTGAAGGTATATAAGTGACCTTCCATTAAAAGTCATCCTCAAATTCATCCCATGTTGCAATTCGATATTACTCTTCTCTTATTTTTTGCAGTGTCCCACTAAGTACTTTGGACACAGTAAATATTAGCTAATTTATAGCTGAGTTCAGTAGAAGTAAGCTTCCAGAGGAAATTATTTTCCCTCCAAGCATAACAGTCATAGGACTTTTAAAACAAAAAGGATGTTTTAGAAAAATTACAGCTTACTTCAAAGGTCAAAGAACCTAAACAAATTGGAAGTCAAATTCAAATAGTTAAGCATTCTTTCTCAGCTAAACCAATTTAAACCTTGTATCTGTCTTCATAGTTTACATAGAGGAAGATTTATTTTTATGCTAAGCACACATTCATTTAGAATACATATAACCAGGAAGATCAAATAAACATGCTTTTAAAAATAGTATAATGCAGTGACTCTTGGCATACAAATTAACCTTTTCCTAACTCCCAGGATACTGTTAGATTTAAGAATCTTAATAGTATGCAGTTATAGGAGCAATCCTTATCCAAACTTTCATTATGCAGAAGAACAAACTGAGAATCAAAAGGGTCTTGCCCAACATGCCACAGTTAGTGTGCTGAACTGTGGATGTGATGTGTCCTGTGATGCTAGCTGTCTGGAAAGTGCTGCTCTCAGGCTAGCATGTGGGCAGAGGTCACACGTGTACTCTTTGTTCAGAGCTTGTCAATTCACTTGATAGTTACTTTCATCAGGAGCACCATTTTTTCTTTATATTTTCTAAAATTATTTATGTTCAGAAAATAGAGTTTTATATATATATATATATTTAAAAGCTATATGTATGATGTTTGTAATGTGCCCAGGACTGGGCAAGATTCTAACAGCTGAAATAAGATAATTATGTAAGAAATAATATGTCATAGATTCCCCTTCACTCAGACTTGATCAGAGATTGCACAAATAGGGACATTTCTTTGGGAAGATTTAGGAGGTAAAGTCTCAGAGAGAGGACCAGAGAGAAGAAAACTAATAACAACAATGTGTTAGGCACCTTGGAAGACCTATTATGGATCCTGTATTATATAATGCTCACAGCATTCTTAAAGGTAGCTATCATTGACCCCATTTTACAGACTGAAAAACTGAGGCTATAAAAGGTTAAGCCACTTGTCAAAGCAACAAAGAAATAGAGTTGTTTTTTAAACTCACGGTTGTATGACTGCATAGGGTTTCCAGACAGACAGATCCAGCACAGAGGACAAATTAGTGTTTTCCTATTATTCAGGAAGCATAATTCAGATACAAATTCAGATCATGATGTCATTCAGGACTTTATGAAAATACATCTCTATAGTGCTTTTATTTTTTAAATGATGAATGTCATAATACTTTTCCTCAAACAAAGGAATAATAGAATCAGAAACAATAGCAGAATATATTTATAAAGAATAAATCATTCTGAGCAAAACTAATAATTTTTTTCCTTCCAACAGAATTACAAGCCCAGAAGATAATGGAAGTACAAAAGACACAATATATCTTGATTACTAATATAACTGATAGTGTCTTTTAAACATTAACGAGCACAATTAAGTGAAAATAGTGTCATGCTGGAATGAAAACTGACTTTATAGAGACAAAAGGGCAATGTTGTAAACTGTCAAGGGCCTGTCTGGGCTGTCTGCCTTGCCCAGGCCCAACTGCCATTTTTAATGGTATTTCTAGGGGCAGTGATTGTCTGGAATTACAAAGCAGACAAATCCTTCTGTCTACTGCTGGGTCTGCCTGTCTAGGAGACCCAATTTGCACTAGATGAAGATAAAAGTGGGGCACCACAGAGAAGTTACAAACTAGGAAAACATATAGCAGTTGTAAGACAAATACATAGTGATTCGGGAAAGAAGTGTGCGAAACTACCGGAAGGAATCACCATGGCCTCAAAAACTTCGTTACTTAATTTAAACTGAATTTTACAACTTATCTAAATAATATATCAGTAGGAGTCAACTTTCAAAGCATAGAAAAAGGAACCACTTCTGACAGGAAGTGAATCATTTTAGACCCGACAAAATTTAGTAACCTGCCCACAGTTATTCAGGGGTTGGAGGGAGAGTTAAACCACGAGTGTGTCAGTATAACCAGCTACAATTCTCTGACATCACTCTGTGTGAAGATGTACAATGTCGACCCAAACAGCCCTCCTCGTTCATGCCAGACACTGCTAGTCCTCAGAAGTCAAAGAGATGACCTGGGGGTGGTTGGTAGTAGAAATATGCACAATCTCTTGTAACCGAGAAAATTAGACCCCACAAAGTGGTAAATAAAGAGACTCTTCCTGCCTTCTTCCTAGGAGCCACAGGAAAGCAGATGTTGGTATAATCAGAAAGCGTGAAGAGGCTACGGTGCAATGTGCCTCTTGGGCTTTCAGCCAGGAAAGAGATGGCCAGGTTTGCCAAAGTAACCACACCCTCAGACTCACCCTAGGAGATACCCTTCTCATCCACATTTTACACAGACTGACAACTTGAGATACTTATTAGAAAGAAGGAAAATAAAATTCCTCATAAGTCATGCAGAGCAAAGAGGCCTATGTTTGCTGTTTAGAGATATAAAAATGTGCCAGGATACAGCTTCTATCTGCCTAAGTTGAAGGTAGGCAAACTCACCCTAGGCTATAATATACAGTCCACACATGTTGTTGCATGTCCCTGGGATCCTGTTCTGCCTGACAATGAGTGTCACAGGCTGAGACTACTATAGCTCCAGATCAATAGTTCTCAAAATAAGGCACATGGGAGAGTGTCCCAAACTCACAGTACTTCTTGCAAAACAACACAAAAGATTATATTTTAACTACTAGTAAACCATGTAATTTGTACTGAATCAGATGCCATTTTATATTTGAGTATAGTGTTGATACATAATAGAAGACACCAATGGTTTAAGTAAAATGTCACAGAAAATGAAAAAATTTTCTGTAACCTTAAAATATCAATAAAAGTTTTTTAAAGGATCATTTTTTTCACTTTAGCAGTAAGATACATCTACCTTATAGACTTTTTATGCCTATTACTTGAGAAACACTGGCTTAGATCCAGAAAATGCTTAATTTGTGAAAATTCTACTCCAGGATTTAAATTTTGTTCATTCCTAAAGCAAATTAAAAAGCAATGGACTCCTTTGTGGTTTGCAGTCCACTCTCTTCAGTACTAAGGGCAAATTAAGTCTCTTAATTTTAACACAATTATGTTGGTACTGCTTCAAAGGTCCCAGATAAACATTTTAAAATTATTTGACATTGCATCATTTTTTTCTAGAAATATATTTGTGTTACGTCAGTGATGTTACCATTGATCTTTTGTTGGAGTTCCCATGCCTTTTAATGCACAAGTTTCATAATGGACAAGGAATGAACTTGCTCAGCTTTCTTCATAGGACTTTAACAAGAAATATAATATAACCCTGACTGGTGTGGCTCAGTGGGCAAGGTGTTGTCCAACATCACCGGTTCAATTCCTGGTCATGGCACATGCCTGGATTGTGGGCCAGATCCCCAGTTAGAGTTGTGTAAGAGGTAACCAATTGATGTTTCTATCTCACATAGATGTCTCTCTCTCTCTCTCTTTCCATTCCCCTCTCTCTAAAAATAAATAAGTAAAATCTTTTGTAAAAGAAACATAATATCATATAACATATAAACCTTTGTGCTTTTCATAACACTTGAATTGAAAATTTATCAGTTCTTCTTGTGATTGATTTCTAGTTTCATAGCATTGTGGTCAGAGAAGATGCTTGATATGATTTCAATCCTCTTAAATTTATTGAGACTTGTTTTGTGGCCTAACATGTGGTCTGTCCTGGAAAATGTTTCATGTGCATTGGAAAAGTATGTATATTCTGCTACCTTGGGGTGAAATGCTCTAAAGATATTCATTAAATCCATTTGATCTAATGTGTTATTTAAAGCTGCTGACTCTTTGTTGATTCTTTTGTCTGAAAGATATTACCCATTGAAGTCCAGGGGGTGGTGAAATCCCCGACTATCACTGCACACAAGGAAATGGAAGCCAAAAACATATTATTAAACAATGAATGGATCAACAACAACATCAAAGAAGAAATCAAAAGATACCTTGAAACAAATGAAAATGAGAACACAACAATCCAAAATTTGTGGGACACAGGGAAAGCAATCCTAAGAGGGAGATTCATAACATTATAGGCCTATCTTAAAAAATAAGAAAAAGCACCAGTAAATAATCTAACTTTAAAAAGAACAAAAAACAAAGCCCAAAGTGAATAGAAGGAAAAATGGGCAAAGGATCTGAATGGACACTTCCCCAAAGAGGACATACTGATGGACAACACACATATGAAAAGATGCTCAATGTCACTAATCATCAGAGAAAAGCAAATTAAAACCACAGTGAGATACCTTCTCACACCTGTCAGAATGGCCATCATCAATAAATCAACAGATATCAAGTTCTGGTGAGGATGTGGAGAAAGGGGAACATTTTTTGCATTATTGGTAGGAATGCAGACTGGTGCAGCCACTGTGGAAAGCAGTATGGAGATACCTCAAAAAATTAAAAGTGGATATGTCTCTTGACCCAGTGATACCACTTCTGGGAATATATCCAAAGGAATGCAAAACACTAATTTGAAAAAACATAAGCACCCCTAAGCTCATTGCAGCATTATTTACATTCACGAAGAATGGAAGCAGCCCAAGCATCCATCAGTAGATGAGTGGATAAAACAACTATAGGACATTTACATAATGGAATACTAATTGGCCACAAAAAAAGAAGATAAATTTACTCTTTGCAACAGTATGGGTGGACCTGGAGAGCATTATGCTGAGTGAAATAAGCCAGTCAGAGAAAGACAAATACCATATGATTTCAGTCATATGTGGAATCTAATGAATAAACTGAACTAACAAGCAAAATAGATGGACTCATAGCTGGAGAGCAGGACAACAGCTAAGGGAAGGTGGTTAGGGGGTGGAGGGATTGAACAAAAAGGAAAAAAGACTCATGGGCATGGGCAGCAGTGCGGTGATTGTATGGGGGTGGAGGTTATAAGGGGACTAAATGGTAATGGGAAAAAAATACAATGAAAATTTCTTTTAAAGAAATGAATGTGAAATATAAAAAAGAAAAGAAAATATATGGGTAATTAGGACTTTGGTCAAATGGGAAACATTATAATAATAAAGCAAATTTATTTTTCTCTTTCTTTATCCCACTAAACTAAATGAAAATAATTCTTCCTCTTGTCCATGATGAAACCTGAGCAGGTATCACAATTTTTTTTTCCCTCATTTATACATAACAGAAAGTGTTATGGTCACTAGAAGGCCATGGACACAGAATAATTTAATAAATTGATGGTAGCCAAGAAATTCATAGGTAGACCAAGCAATAATTAAGATGAAATTCCTTTGATTTTGAGTGTGAAAATCCCACACACTTTTATAAAAACATATAGCACTGAGAATAAATTTGAAAAAATGAGCAATAAGTGAAAGTGGTCATCACTGGCCTCTGGAGACAGTTCACCACTGAGGGGAAGGATTTGAAGAGTTTATTCATTTTATTGCTATATAAAATCTCATGGGATATACATACCACTGTTTAATCATTATTTTTGAATAATTAATTATTGTGTTCTTTCAAATATTTTGTCATACCAAACATTGTGGCAGCAAATATATATATATAAGTCTTGTGCCTGTGTGCACAAGTTTCTCTTAGACAGTTTATCACAGAGTAAAATTCTGAGTCACAGGGGATGAAAATCTTCAACATTGGAAGATATGTGAAACTGCTGTTTAGGAATTTGTGTTGTTACTGTCTTTATTTGAAAATGTTAAATATTTATTAATCTGATGGATATGATATTTTACTTCAGTGTCATTTTGATTTGCATCTCACTGAGTATGAATGATATATTAGTCAGCTTGGGCTACCATAACAACATACAATAGACTCTGTGGCTTGAATGACAGACATTTATTTCTCATGGTTTTGGAGGCTGGAGGTCTGAGATGGGAGTGCCAGCATGGTCAGTTCTGGCGAGGACTTGCAGATGGCTGCCTTGTCATCTCACATGGAGGAGAGTGAGAGTCCAAGCAAACTCGGGTATATCTTTTTATTAGGACATAGTCTTGTCATGGGGGCTCTACTCTCATGACCTCATCTGATTCTAAAGACCTCCCAAAAGTGCCATCTCCAAAAGCCACCCTATTGGGGGTGGGGCTTCAGCATAAGGCACTTCCACAATAAATTTGCAGAATATTTCCAGTGTCCTAAGGCCCCATGCAGTCTCTCCCACCACCCCTGCTCCCACAACAATGATCTCCTTTCTGCCTCTATGGGTTAGTTTGCCTTTCCTAGAATTTCATATAAATGAAATCATACAGCATGTACAATTTTGTGTCTGGCTTCTCTTACTCAGCAAATAATTCTGAAATGTACTCATACTATGCTTATCAATAACTTGTTCTCTTTTGTTGATGAGCAGTGTTTCATTGTATAGATCTTTCATAATTTGGTTATTCATTCACTTGGTGGACATTCAACTTTGTTTTCAGTTTAGAAAATCATAAATAAAATTGGTATGAATATTCAAGTACAGATTAAATAAAGAAAGAAAGAAGAGAACACCTTCTTACCAGGAATACCAATCTTTTCTGTTTAGAAATTATAACTGTAATTAGTAGTTGTTTTTACTTGCTGAGCTTACCCTGAGCTCAAAAGAGCACTTTAAAAAATGTTTTAATTGATGTTATAGGATTAGCTTATATATTGTATTGTTTCCTTTTGATTAAACCAAATTTATCTTAATCTCAGGTTAAACACCCCCTAACTGGTGAATACTTTCCTCACCTGTCATGTGCTTCTAAATCATCCTGTGATTCCTTCCCACTCATCACACTTGCAGTTAATGGTAGGTATGTAAATAAGCATGAAAAGCATGCCAGTACCATTAGAACAGAGTTCTGTCCAGACTTGTGCACCACTGCATGACCAGCGTCTAGCAGAGCACCCACAAAGAATTAAAAATATGTTGAAAAAATTTTTAAATTTTTAATCTTTGGAGAAATCTTTGTGACAGTCTTTTATAATATTAACATGCTCATGAACAGAATTTCTGTGGAGCTTTGTCTTAACTCACTGGGTCCCATGGAAACCTTGTTTTATTTACTTATTTATTTTAACTTTTTTATTGAACTTATTGGAGTAACATAGATTATTAAAATTATATAGGTCTCAGATGTACAATTCTATAATACATAACATATATATTGTTTTTTGTTTGTTTTTGTTTCTTAATTTTTTAAAGTAGTTTAATAAACCCCACAAAATAATAGCAGATGCATTGAAGTATTTACATAATTCACTTTCAAATCTCTCTCACTCAAATAAAAGGGATCGTAGTGTATATATTGTATTGTACGTTCACCACTCCAAGTCACGTCTCCTTCTGTTACAGAGTGAAAGGGGGTTCTTTCACGTGGCACCTGGGTGTGAAACCCAATAACTAGTGTTGAGGAAAACAGGTCTTTATTTACAGTATTCCAACCTGGGGAGGAGAGTGAGCACTTCAGCTCAGAGCCCTGTTCTCCCACGGGACCCAGCACTTCCCTTGCTCCCCAAAAGGCTAGAAGACAAAAATATGCCTAGAAGTTCCCCATCCCTTATCGGTCAGCTGTCTCCTTCAGGATCTGGAGTACAATGTCATCAGCCTCCGTATAACAGTCCGAGAAAACATGTGCCATGTAGCACTGGATCACTCATGGTTCTCCCTTTGCCCTTTCAAAGCCGCATGTTATTCTCCCTTCTCAAAACCGCATGGAGAACTTCCCCTAAAATGTCTGCCACTTATTTTTAAATCCCTGACTGTGTCTTGTGATGCAGTGGGCATAGTAACCAGTTCTGACCATTCACAGAACCTTGCGCAGGCTCTGTGTGCTCTTTCTGTACCATTCCATGGTCCAAAAACCCCTCCCATCTTCTTGCTGCCTTGGAAGTATCAAAGCCATTTGTGTAACAAAGACACTAGCCACTAACCACAGGCATGTGAAGGCATCTTAAAAGCTGTTTCCTTTCCCCATCCCCCAACCCGCAGGACATTCTCATTTTGTAACTTCCAGCACCATCTACCCCCACCCCCATCTCCTTTCCTTCTGGTAATCACTGTACTGTTGTCTGTGTCTATGGGGTTTTGTTTTGTTTTTTAGCTTAATCCCTTTACCTTTTTCATGCAGCCCCATAAACCCCTCCCCTCTGACAGCTGTAGGTCTGTTCTCTATCTAAGAGTCTGTTTCTATTTTGTTTGTTAGTTTATTTTGTTCATTAGATTCCACATATGAGTGAAATCATATGGTACTGGTCTTTCTCTGACTGGCTATTTCACTTAGCATAATGTTCTCCAGGTCCATCCACATGGTCACAAAGGGTAAGATTTCCTTCTTTTTTATGACTGAGTAGGATTTCATTGTGTAAATGTCCCACAGATTTTTATCCACTCACCTACTGATGAACAGTTGGTCTGCTTCCAAATATTGTCTATTGTAAATAATGCTACAATGAATATAGGGGTTGCATATATTCTTTTGAATTAGTGGAAAACCTTGCTTTTAAGTTGCATTGGAAACACACAGAACAAATTTCAAAAGAATGAAGAACTTTCTAGCTAGTGAGGCTTTATAATGGCATGCCACAGAAACTAAAGAATCTGTTTACGATATAATTTTTCAAACATAAGCAAAACAATTTTTGCACTGCAGTAGCTGAATAAAAAAAATAGTTTACAGAAGAAAGATATATATTTTTTATACATTCAAAAACCCTGTTTAGGTTCAGGGTGATCACATATTAATGTGCCAGTATATTAAAAAATGCAGAGTAGAAATACTGTCCAAAAAGGAGCTATCTTTGGAGAAATGGTGTTCAAATTTCTTTGTAACAGGAGTTCTTAACCTGGTGGGGCATGGTTTAGCTTCATGAAGTCCATAAACCTCCTGAAATTGTAAGCAAAACATTTCAAGTGTTTCTGAGCCCATAGCTTCCTTATCTCAGTTTCTAACTCAAAAAAGTTAAGAACTGCTTCTATAGAATAAAATCTAAGAATCATAGTAGCAGGTAATGTTAACTGCCCTTAGGTAATGTTGATTATTCATAGATCAGTTTTCATAACATTAATTCAAGAGACCCTAGGACTTTGCATTACTCCTCATAAAGTATAGGCTGGTATCTTGGTGAGACATAAGGTGTAGGTGGTACCATATATTTAATCACCTGTAAAGACACCAGATAGGCACTTCTCATTGCTTTCCTTATCCAAGAAGCTGAACCTTTGTAATTCCCTTAACATAACAATTTATATTAGAGCTATTCAGACTTGGCTGTGAAGTTTTAATATGATTGTTTTCATTAAGAAATTCAGCCCTGGCTGGTGTGACTCAGTGGATCAAGCACTGGCCTGTGAACTGAAGGATCACTGGTTCAATTCCCAGCCAGGGCACATGCCTGACTTGTGGACCAGGTCCCCAGTGGGAGCCTGGGAGAGGCAACAATCTATGGTTCTCTCACACATTGGTATTTCTCTCCTTCTCTTTTTCTCTTCCTTTCCCTCTCTCTAAAAATGAATTTTAAAAAATCTTTAAAAAAAAATAAAGAGAAATTAATTACTGCATATGGGAAAGAGAAAAACTTCTTGGTAAGGCTATCCCTATAAAGTCATGTTTAAGGCCTCAATAAATATGAATACAAGGTTTATGATATTAGGCCAGGAATTCCATGAGTTTTCAGTCATTAAAGCAGTTCGTTTTCACTTAGAACTTCTGAATAAAGATTTCAGTTTTTATAATTATTTGGACACTGGTTAAAGACAAATTGTTCTGAAATAAAAATTGATCTTCTTAGAAAAAACCAAAAATATGTTATAAGTCCTGCCTATTTGACATAAAATAAATAAGTCACTTTAAAAATTTTATTTCTTTACTCTTCAGAAAAAATGTGATGTGTATATTATTATCCTCATTTTGAAGAACGTATTCTTTCCCAAACCACTGAATATATATGCCGTGATATAAACCCATGTCTCGGTCAACATACTCAACATACTCAATTTTTTTTCCTACTACTCATATGACTTTTTAAAAATTAAACTTATTGGGATATAATCTATTAACCATCCATTTTAATAGAACAATTAAGTGAGTTTTGATAAATGTATACATTTATGGAACCATCACAACAATTAAGGTATTTCTAGGATAATAGTTTAGGACACTTACAGCCACCTCATAAGTTTCCTCATGTCTATTTGCAGTAAATCTTCCCTCTACTCCTGACTCCAGGAAATCATTAAGGTGTTTTTATTTTCTTTAATTTTAAAATTTTATATCTTTATTAAATATAATTCACATAATAAGATTCAACTATTTCAACTATACAATTCAAATCTTTAGTATGCTCACAGAGTTGTTCCACAATCACCATATTCTAATTCTAGGACATTTTTGTCACTTCAAAAAAAAACCCCTTAACCATTAGCATCTCCACTCTTTTCCCTTAGCTTCCCTAACCCCAGGTTTCAACAAAAACTAGTTATTGTTTTGTTTTTTTTTTTGTTTTTTTTTTTGCCTATTCTTATTTTTCATCCAAATAGAATTATACAATATATAGTCTTTTGGGACCGGTTTCTTTCACTTAGCATAAATACAAATTCATCCATTTTGTATCAGCACTTCATTCCTTTTCACTGCCAAATATTCCACTCTATAGATATACCACACTTTATTTACCCATTCATTATTTGATGAACATCGAGTCTATCAAATAATTTGACTGTTATCAGTAATGCTGCTATGGACATACATGTATTGTAACAAAATAAAATGCTTGGTCATTGACTCTACCCTCCCCTGCATTCTTCCTAGGGCCTACAGGCTAATAGCTCCTGCTATAGATATGCTAATAATTTGAGGAATTCTTGAGGTGTGAGTTTTGGGAAAAGCAGCCTCTTGCCAGGGCATGCTTCTCCTAGGAAGGTGGGGAAATATGTACACAATAATGATTGTTTATCAAATATTGCAGGAATTTTTGATTCTTGGGGTATACACCTAGAGTGGGACTTCCAGATTCCAGTCGGGCATGTAAAGAGTTTGTAAGTCATCACTTCTTCTCACATAACAAGAAAAATTTGAACAAACTGAAAATCAACAACTCTTCCTTTGAAATCATTGGAGAATTGAGGTCACAGGGTAAACCACTGCCTGTAAAACTGAACAGACAGACAGGGAAATGCAGAGAAATTACAACTTAGTGGAGCAAAAACCAATGAACTGAATTCTCTGGGAAGCAGTACCAGGGTAGAAGTTGATGAATTGCTAGAGACTCAGTGTGGGCAAGTTTGAGAGTGAAAAATTCCAGGAAGGCCTATTCATATTATCAGCCACTACATTTTAATAAATTTTACCTTCAGAAGTCCTGCCAGGTTCTCACAGTAAAAACTAGGGGAAATCCCTCATGCTTCCAGCAGAGGATGGGAAATACAGCCTTTTAAAAATACTTCCAGAGGATTCTGTTGTTAAGGCCTGCCCTCAAAAAATAAACAAACAAACAAACAAACAAACAAAAAAAAACCCCACTATTTTATCAGAGCCTAACAAACTGAGATTTTACTAGAGCTTAACCAAACTGGGGCAAGAGAAACACCAGTAGCAACCCACTCTACCCTTTCACATGAGGAAGGTGAATATACAACTATAATATTCTATAGCTTTCTTGTGCCAACCAAAGGAGAGGGGCACTGAAAATCACTTGTGAAAGTCACAATTTAGGAACACAATCTCACTAAAGGAATGACACCAAACTAGAGGCTATAGAATGCTTACCTTCTCTCCTGTACTGTACCAGGATATCAATAGAGCCTCTATAATAACAGGTAAATAAAATTGAAAGAGTTGTTTGTCTCAGATTTTATTTCTCAGGAATACCAAAGACAATGGGGAGACAGTAATAAGGACACCTGAGACAATTTTAGCCTCTGACACTTACAGTTGCATCAAACAGTAAATACAGTTGAATATTTTGTCATACGAGCATAAAACCACATGTTAAAGGTTATTCATTTTCTTAGCCAGTGCATAATGTCTGGCTTAAAAAAAAATAATTACAAAGAATATTAACAGTCAAAAAACACAGCTTGAAGAGACAGAGAAATTATCAAAACCACACTCAGATAAGACAGAAAAATTGGAATTATCAGATCACAAATTTTAAAAAATTATAATTAAGCCCTGGCTGGTGTGGCCCAGTGGATTGAGTGCCAGTCTGCAGACCCAAGGGTTGCCAGTTTGATTCCTAGTCAGGATACATGCCTGCGTTGTGGGCCAGGTCCTCATTTGGGGGTTGTAAGAGGCAACCAATCAACTTATCTCTTGCACATCAATGTTTCTCTCCTTCTCTTTCTCCCTTTCCTTCTCTCTAAAAAAATAAAGTCTTTAAAATAATAATAATTAAATTATAAGGCCTTTAATGGATAAAGTACACAGCGTATAAGGACAAATGGGCAGTGTAAGCAGAGAAATAGAAAGAATCAAAAGAAATGCTAGAAATCAAAAACACTATAGAAAAATAAAGTATGCCTTTGAAGAGCTCATCAATACACTGGGTATGGTCAGAGAGAGAATCAGTGAGCTTGAAGAAATGTCAATGGAGACTTCCAAAACTGAAGCACAAGGAGAAAAAAGATGAAAAAGATAGCACATAATAATCAAGACATGTGGGACAATCACAAATCTGTAACATACACATAATGAAAAATACAAAACATCTCCCTGAGAAGATTTTTATCCATAATACTGAAGAACTCTTATAAAAGAGTAAGACAAACAACCTACTACAAAAATGGGCGAAATAGTTGAAGTGATACCTTAAAAAGAGGATTGAAAATGGCCAATGAACAGATAAAAAGTACTCAAAATCAGGGAAATGCAAATTAGCATTAAAATGATATAACTTACACATTCATTTTCTGGCCAGTTATAGAAAATCAGTGGGATGGAAGAGGGGAGGAAACAAAATGCTACTTGCTTATGATGAAAAGGGTAAAATCACAGGAAAACATAATCATAATTGTAACTAGTAACTACTCAAACTAAAATGATATACTTATTTTGAGATTCTATCTTAGTAATTCATAATAATGGTTTTAAACAGAAGATAAAATGCAGATATTGCCCTGGCTGGTTTAGCTCAGTGGATTGAGCGTCGGCCTGCGAGCTAAGTGTCGCTGGTTCGATCTTCCAGTCAGGGTACATCAGAGAAGGAAAACTCTGACTCCAAAAAACCTCCGCTGCCTTGCGGCATACCTCTTCAGGGGAAAGGCTAAGGGAGTAAACCCCGACAGAAAATCCGGAGCCGGAGTCCCTAAGGCGGTTTGACGTTGTAGTCAACACCGGCAACTCCTGCGGCGCACCTGAACCCAAGCTGTATCGACTCCGTCTTTCCCTTGGACCCTTCAGCTGCGAAGAGAGGGGGGGGTCTGCTGCATGGGCAACAGCAGACCCTCCATATTACCCTGCCCAGGCTCTGTAGCTTCAGCGTCATCACAAGATGTCGATTCAACACGGGAGGAGACAGATACCATGTCACTCCCGAGTCGGACTGCACAGCCATTCTCGGCAGTGCAGATAGACTCTTAAGAAGCTACACCATCGTCTCTCGAGACGGACGGCTGCCGACGACGAAAATGCAGATAACTGATGTATTGAATAATAACTGAAAAGTGACATACAAACTAACCTTTATAATCTATTATCATTTTAAAAGTGTGGAAATTTTCTCCAACTAAAGAAATCAAGGACATCATTAAGGAAGCTGTGGCACATCAGCTGGTATTCAAAGCACAAGGGAATGCATTTCAGAAAGAAGAGATTTAGTTAAGCCAAACGTTCTAGAGCTACCAAGTGGCCAACAATGTCACTTACCAAATTCTGCATTAGGGAACAGGACTACCATGGTTTACATATATGGGGAGTTCAAGGGTGTGCCTTTCAAGTATCAGATACATCTATGAGGGGGAAGTCCAATACTGGACTTGTCTTCTGGATGGCGGACCCCTTTTAGTACAATCTTCCCCACCAGGTGGCTAGGTGAGTGTTCTAGGAACCCATCTGTATCAGGACACCAGCTGGCACTGTTGTGAGAGGCTGCATTTGGCTTCAGTGAATATTTCTGAAGACTCTTTCAACACATTTGCCCATTTCATGATGGGTCATTTACAAGCACACCTGCCCTCACTGTGCTGAGTGTTCAGCAGTTTTTGACCAAAAATGGCATGACCCCCCTGCCTCACCCTTCCTATTCACCCTATCTCACCCCAAGCAACTTTTATTTTTGTTTCCCTGGATGAAAAAAATTCTCAAAAGGAAACATTTTGTCAATGTGGAAGATGTGAAAAAAAGCACTAAAGCACTAAAAGACATCAACATTAACAAGTGTAAAAACTGTTTTGAGCTGTGGAAAAAATGTCTCAATAAGTGTATTGCATCAAATGGAGAGTACTTTGAAGGTACTGAAGTTTAAACGTGTACGAATAAATACACAATTTTTGATAAATAAATTCTGGGGTTTTTTATTCCCCCCTTGTATATTCAGAGACAAATGATATCATTGAGGCTCTCCCTATTCCTTGACTCTCATTATCTCTGCTCCTCTATGAGTGGTAACTTAATTCTTTCCTGCTACAGGCATCTCTAAGCCAACATCTTTGAATCTTAGCAATGCAGATACAAGATCATTGTCCTCTTTCTTTATCTCTCTGTCCCTTAACATTTATATATCAGATATAATGAAGGACTCCATCATTCCTTTGCACATTACTTACAACAGTTATTGTTAAGTGCAAAATGGGTAATGACGCTTGGCCAGGCCTGAGTCTGTACTATTGTGGTCAGAGAGTGAACAGTGCCCTGTGACTAACACTCCCTTTAGACCTGGGAAGAATTGGAGAAGACGTAGCTCCCTCATAGGAGGCAGATTCTGGATAGACAAAAAGACTTATACACTACAATTGTTGTCCTGAGAAGTTGAGGAAATAAATGGTAAAAAAACAAAACAAATGAACAACCTTAAAGTGTTTTTCCCCTTGTTACATGTGAAAGTACATATGTCATGTAAGAGCTTGATAAATATATATTGACTTTAAAAGAAAATTCCTAATGATTCTGCAAATGTCAAGCCTTCAATAACAGTTCATTACTTAGCTCCACCAAAACAAAATATTTAGGAACTGTATTTCCAAACATGTATCCCTCAGTCCATCAGCAAACACAAACACACACTTTGGAAGTAAAAGGTCAGTTTGAAGTCAATGTGAGATGAAAATGTTGACAAATACTAAAAAATGATGACAGTTATGAGAGCTTTTGAATATAGTCTATTAAAATACATAAGACATTGACTCAAGATTTGCAAAAGAGTTTCAACAAATTAAAAGTAAACTAAAAATTTCTAGAATATAACAATGATATCTAATAAGGAGAATAGAATAAATTTGTAGAAGTTTATTCACAATTTACCACAGGATACTTCTCAGCAGCCACAATATACAGAATGAAGAAAGAAAACAAAGTCCTTCAAGATATTAAGCAAGATAATCCTAGAATTTGTGCTATTTGGTAACAGGAAGTCCTTATCATACTTTCAGGTCTTTTTCTTTTTTTAAGTATATTTTATCAATTATGTTGTTACAGTAGTCCCAATTTTTTTTCCATTTGTTCCCCTCTGCACAGTACCCCGCCTTCTCCCAGCAATCCCATCCCCCTTAGTTCATGTCCATGGGTCGTGCATATAAGTTCTTTGGCTTCACCCTTCTGTATATTATTTTTAACTTCCCCCCGTCTGTTTTGTACCAAACAATTAATCCTTGCACTATTTCTCCATTTCTCCCTCTTCCCTTTCCCAGCTGATAACCCTCCAAATGGTCCCCATACCTATAATTCTGTCCCTATTCTGATTTGCTTAGTTTTTCTTTTTCTTTTTTAGATTCAGTTGTTGATAGTTGTGAGTTTGTTGTCATTTTAATGTTCATAGCTTTAATCTTCTTTTTCTTAAATAAGTCCATTTGACATTTCATATAGTAATGGCTTGGTGATGATGAACTCCTTCAGCTTTACTTTGTCTGGGAAGCACTTTATCTGCCCTTCCATTCTAAATGATAGCTTTGCTGGATAGAGTAATCTTGGTTGTAGGACCTTGCTTTTCATCACATTGACTACTTCTTGCCAGTTCCTTCCTGCCTGCAGTTTCTCTTGAGAAATTAGCTGAGAGTCTTATAGGCACCCCTTTGTAGGTAACTCTCTGCTTTTCTCTTGCTGATTTTAAGATTCTCTCTTTATCTTTAACCTTTGGTATTTTAATTATGATGTGTCTTGGTGTGGTCCTTTTTGAGTCTAGCTTGTTTGGGACTCTCTGTGCTTCCTGGACTTGTATGTCTATTTCCTTTGCCAAATTTGGGGAGTTTTCTTTCATTATTTTTTCACATAAGTTTTCAATTTCTTGCTCTTCCTCTTTTCCTTCTGGCATCCCTATGATTCAGATGTTTGCATGTTTAAAGTTTTCCCAGATGTTCCTAAGCCTCTCCTCATTTTTATCAATGCTTGTTTCCTAATTCTGTACTGGTTGACTGTTTATTTCTTCAATATGTTCCAAATCATTGATTTGAACCCCAGTTTCCCTCCCTTCACCATTGGTTTTATGTGGATTTTCCTTTGTTTCACTTAGCATAGCCTTCATTTCTTCTCTTATGCATTTGCCGTACCCAAGCATATCTGTCAAGCCTGTAAGCATCTTTCTCACCAGTGTTTTGACTCTACATCTGTTAGGTTGGCTATCTCCTCATCTGTTAGGTTGGCTATCTCCTCGTCACTTAGTTCTCCTACTGGAACCTTGATCTGTTCCTTCTTCTGGGCCATACTTCTCTGTCTCCTCATCTTGAGAGGCTTCAGGTCTTTGCATTAATGTCACTGACAACAAGATTAACTAAGTTATATGAATTCCTGGAATAATAGATTAAATGCAATAGATGAGAAAGTGAACTCTCAAGTGTCAGGTTTAATGATAAGTATAAGGAAGGGCAAAACAATGAGAGATCTAGATAAGAATATAAAAAGATAAGGTAATCTGAAGGTGAAAGAATGACACCCAAACATATGAGTTAAAAGATACCCTCAGAGTGACAATATTTCATTTGTATAAAGGATACATAAGAAGGCTCCGTTATTTAACTGTTCATTGTTAGAGCAATTTTTTCTGTTGTTTTTCCCTCTATAGCAGTTAAAATTAAAGGGCTTTTCATCAGATAATCCACTTCTATATACTTAGCTGAGAGAAATAAAAACATCTGTTCACACTAAAGACTTGCACATGAATGTTTATAGCATCTTTATTCACAATAACTTCAAATTAGAAACAACCTCAGTGTGCATCAATGAGTGAATGGGTAAGCAAAATATGGCATATCGAGGGCCAAGATGAAGGCCTAGACTGACACACTCCAGCTCCATCCACAACTAAGAAGGAATACAGCTACCACGAAGCCAGAAATAACCAGAAGTTCCAGAAAATGAATGGAAGTCCAACGTATGAAGTTATAAAGAAGTGGTGCTCATTCAGACAGGTAGGAGGGGCAAAGCCAGGGCAGAGTGGTCAAGCTGTGCTGGAGGCTGCAGCAGTGGTGACAGCAGCTGGATGGTGGTAACCACAGACACCCATATTTAAGGGGAGGCAAGAAGTGCCTGGGGAGCATCCCCGGCTACAGACCAGACCCATCAACTTGTGATTCCAATGCCAGGGAAGGCAGATCCCCATTGCCTTGGACTGTGAGGCCCGGAATGGGTGGGGATGGAGTAGGAGGCTCCCAGTCTCTCAGCAGAGAGTAAATGGCAGGAATCCATCTTGGACCCCCACCCCCACAGAAAATGCCACAGCGTGGTGAGAAGGGTCACCTGGTTGTTGTGAGGAATGTACAGAACTCCGCCCCCTATAGCGTAGGAGGTATGACAGCCCCGCCCAGGAAGCAAGGGTAAGCACAAAACTGTCAGGATGGCACGGATCATGATAGAGATCTCAGTGACGCAGCTGACCAGAGAGCAAATATCTAATCTAACAATGCAGCAGATAGGAAATCTTTCTGAGCCACAGTTCAGAGCTTTGCTTATAAAAATGCTTACAGACCTAACAGCAGGTCTTAAACAAAATGGGGAATGAATGAAGGCTAGTCCTGCTGAAATAAATGAAAACACATATGAAACTAGTGGTGAGGAAAAGAAAACCCAGGATCAAATCAACAAATAGGAACATAGGGAAGGAACAAACAGTCAATCAGTGCAGAAAGAGGAAATGAGAAGTGAGGAAAATGAGGAGAGGTTCAGAAACCTATGGGACAGCTATAAGCAGACCAACATCCAAATCACAGGGTTGCCAGAAGGTGAAGAAGAACTAGAAATGGAAAAAATATGTGAAAAAATAATGAAGCAGAACTTCCCTAACTTGGGGAAGAAAATAGACTTACAGGTCCAGGAAGCACATGCGTTTAAAAAAAAATGACCCAGGGAGAACCACACCAAGACACATTAGAACCAAAATGTCTAAAATTAAGGATAAAGAGAGAATAAAAGCAGCAAGAGAGAAGACAAGAATATGTACAAAGGGGTTCCAATAAGACTCTCAGCTGATTTCTCAAAAGAAACTCTGCAGGCAAGAAGGGACTGGCAAGAAATACTCAAAGTAATGGAAAGCAAAAACCTACAACCACAATTACTCTATCCAGTGAAGCTGTCATTCAGAATAGAAGGACAGAGAAAGTGCTTCCAGGACAAAGTAAAACCAAAGGAGTTCATCAGATCCAAACCACTGTTATATGAGATGTAAAAGGTACTTGTTTGGGAGAAAGAGGATCAAAACTATGAACATTAAAATGAAAACTGTATCACAACAACCAACAACAGAAGCTACAACAACAGTAGAAACAAAGGCAAACTAAGTAGGCAACAAGAGTGGGAAAAGAATTATAGGTATGGGGAACATTATGGGGGGAGATCAATGAGGAGGGAGAAATGGGGAAAGGGAGGGAGATGGTACAGGAATTAAGAAGTATAGTAGGAGGGAATGGAGTAGACAGGAAGATGTTGAGAAGAACTATATGCACAACCAATGGGCATGGACTAAGGTGGGGGACAACTGCAGGGAGGGGTGTTACTGGGTGGAGGGAAACAAAGGGAAAAGAAATTGGGACAACTGTAAGAATAATCAATAAAGCATATTTTTAAAAAATATGACATATTGATATAAGAAAACCCTATTCATTGACTAAAAAAGGAAAAAATTACCACTACATCTAAAACCATAGATGAATCTCAAAATCATTGTACTGGACAAAAGAAACTAGGCATCTGTGTATATATATAGTGTAATTTCATTGACATAGAAATTTAGAAAACACAAGCTTGTCCAGTGTTAAGAAATCAGTAGTTGTCTGAGACTAGAGTGAAGGAAAGATGAAATGCAAAAAAGCCACATCTTATATTTCGGAGTTTACATTCGTGCGTATAATCCATTTCAGTTTAATTTTTCTGTATGGTACGTAGTAAAGATTGATGTTCATTTCTTCCCACTTAAATATTCAGTTATTTTAGCCCCAGTTGTTTAAGAGACTGTTATATTCCCCATTGAATTATATTGGCATCTTTGTTCAAAATTTTCCACTTATAAGTCTATTTTAGATACTCTTTATTCTCTTCCACTGATCTTTAGGCTAGGATTGCATTGACTTGCCTAATTTAGTTTTACAATAAGTCTTTTTTTAAACAATAAGACCTAAATCAAGTTGCATAAATCTTCATCTTTGATCTTCCTTTTTTAGATTCTTTAATAACTAATATAATATGGATCATTTAAAATCTGTTTGTCAATGTCCTTACAAAAATGGACATTTTAAAATCTGCTTGTCAATGTCCTTACAAAAAAAGCTTGCTAAAATTTTGATTGTGATTGAGTTGAATCTTCAGATAAATTTGGGAAAAAATATTTTAACAAGGCTCTAGTTTCCAATAACCAAACATGGTGTATCTCTCCATTTACTTAGGTCTTCTTAAATTTCTTTCAGCAATGTTTTGTAGTTTTTATTGTATATATATTGCATATATTATATTAAATTTATTCCTATTTCAGGTTTTTTATGCTACCGAAGTAAATTTTATTTTTTCTTTTGCTTTCCAGTTGTTGTTATTTTATAGAAGTGATATAGATTTTTCTACATGGACCTTATATTCCGACCTTACTAAACTTATTAATTTTAGTTGCCTTTTTGTAGATAATCTCCATATCTATGATTCTGTTCCTCTTCTGGTTGTTTGCTTAGTTTGTTTTGTTTTTGTTTTTTAGATTCAGTTGTTGATAGTTGTGAGTTTGTCATTTTAATTGTTCATAGTTTTGATCTTCTTCCTTCTCTTAGGTCCCTTTAACATTTCATAAAATAAGGGCTTGGTAAACCCTGGCTGGTGTGACTCAGTGGACTGATCATCAGCCTGCGAACCAAGTGTCACTGGTTCGATTCCCAGTCAGGGCACATAACTAGGTTGCACGTCAGGTCCCCAGTTGGGGGCGCGAGTGAGAGGCAAACACACAGTGATGTTTCTCTCTCTCTCTCTTCTTTCCTTTCTCTCTAAAAATAAATAAATAAATAAACAGACAAACAAATAAATAAATTATTTAAAAAAAATAAAATAAGGGTTTGGTGGTGATGAACTCCTTCAGCTTTACCTTGTCTGGGAAGCACTTTATCTGCCCTTCCATTCTAAATAATAGCTTTGCTGGCTAGAGTAATCTTGGTTGTAGGTTCTTGCTTTTCATCGCCCTGAATACTTCTTGCCAGTCCCTTCTTGTCTGCAAAGTTTTTTTTTTGAAAGATCAGCTGACAGTCTTATGAGAACTCCTTTGTAGGCAACTCTTTTCTCTTGCTGCTTTTAGGATTCACTCTTTATCCTTCACTTTTGGCATTTTAATTATGATGTGTGTTGGTGTGGTCCTCTTTGGGCCATCTTGTTTGGCTCTCTCTGTGCTTCCTGGACTTGCATGTCTATTTCTTTCATCAAATTAGGAAAGTTTTCCTTCATTATTTTTTCAAATAGGTTTCCAATTTCTTGCTCTTTCTCTTCTTTGTGCACCCCTGCTAGAAGTTGTCCCAGAAGCTTCTTACACTATCTTCATTCTTTTGGATTATTTTTTCTTCTTGCTGTTCTGAATGGTTGTTTTTGTTGTTGTTGTTGTTGTTTGCTTCCTATGTTCCAAATCATTGATTTGATTCTCGGTTTCATCCGCTCTGCTGTTGTTTCCCTGTAAATTGTTCTTTATTTCAATAGTGTATCCTTCATTTCTGACTGTTGAGGTCTTTACTAAGTTCCTTGAGTATCTGAATCAACAGTATTTTGAACTCTGTGTCTGATAGATTGCTTATCTCTATTTTGTTTAGCTCTTTTCCTGGAGTTTTGGCCTGTTCTTTCGTTTGGACCATGTTTCTTTGTCTCCTGGTTTTGGCAGCCTCTCTGTGTTTGTTTCTATGTATTAGATAGAGCTGCTTTGACTCCATGTCTTGGTAGTGTGGCCTAATGTAGTAGGTGTCCTGTAGGGTCCAGTGGCACAACCTGCCCTATCATCCAAGCTGGGACTAAAGGTATGCCTCCCTTGTGCGCTGAATTAACCCTTCTCTTGTAGTTGAGACTTGATTGTTGTTGGCAGATCAATGGGAGGGATTTACCTGGGTCATTCAGCTTCAAGGACTGGCTGTGACCACTTACCACCAGCCTCCACCCTTTGTGGAGGATCAGCTGTGCCAGGGCCCACTCCACAGAGCAGGACTTACTTCAGTAGGGCTATGGTGCCCACCATGTCTGCCCCTTGGACATGTCACTTGTGAAGATGATTGGGTGGTGGTGCTCTGACATGGTCTGTAGCTATCCATTCGGTGTGCAGGTCCTGAGGTTTCCTGGCAGGTGCAGGCCAAGGGAAGCCACTGTCTGTGTTTTATCTTGGGCCATTTGGCTTAAGCTATAAAACTACATATGGCTGCTACTTGTGCTGTGTCTGGGGGTGCCAAAGTGTGGCCAGTCTGTGAACCAAGCTCAGCTGCTGCTAGTGCCAGGCTAGGAGCCACTTAGAAAAAGGTACAGGGGCCTGCTGAGGACAGCTGCTGCTTGTTTGAGAGGATTTAGGAAGATCTAAAGCATGAGACAAGACAAGCCATTCATATGGAAAAGCCACTGTTACCAACTTGGTTGTTCCTGTAATCTTGTTGGGGTGGAGTTTCAGGGAATACCAAGGCAGGGCAAATAGTGCAAGCCAAGTTAATGGCATCTTAGATATGGTCCCTGCTGCTCTGTGGCTCTTTAGGTAAGGACTCAGAAAAGAAACAATGGCTTCTGTCAGCACTTCTGTCTGGGAGAAAGCTGTCCCACAGCATTCACCCAAAGCCAGACACTTCAGTTCCTCCCTATATGCCACTGATACCTTTCGAGCTGATGCCCCAGTGCTGGAGCTCAGAGGTAGTAAGTCTGAGTAATTGTGTGCATGAGCTCTTTAAGAGGAACTACTTTGGAATCCAGCAGTTTCTTCCACTGATTCAATCTCTGCTGGTTTTTACAGCCAGAAGTTATGGAGGCTAATCCTCCTGGCACTGGAACCCTGGGCTAGGGGACCTGGTGTGGGGCTGAGACCTCTTGCTCCCAAGATATTTCTCCCAATTTTTATCCACCACACGGGGGTGTGGGACCAGCCCATTTCGAGTCTCTGTGTCTCTGTGTCTCTGCCACTCCCGCCAGTCTAGATGGTTGTGGTTTCTTCTTTAGTTCATTAGTTTTGGATTTCCATTCAGCTTGATTACTGATAGTTCTGAATATGATTTTCCTATAGTTTAGCTGTAATTTTGATGTGGTTTTATGAGGAGGCAATGCATGTTTACCTAGGCCACCATCTTAAGACCTCATTTTCTTGAACTACTAATGTTTTGTTATGTCACATTGTCATTCTAATTTTGTCTCTATGTATCTTTTGATCTCTCCTTTTATTTCTACTTTGACCCATTCATTCTTTAGTTTCATGTTGTTTAATCTCCATATGGTCTTTTTTGCCTTCTTTTTCCAGTTGATTTCCAATTTCAAAGTATCATAGTTTGAGAGTATGCTTGGTATTATTTCAATCTTCTTAGCTTTTTTGGAGCTAGTTTTGTGTCCAATTGTATGATCTATCCTTGAGAATGTTCCATTTGCATTAAGGAAGAATATATAATCTGGTGTTCTGGGATAAAAGTCTTTGTGTATGTCAATTACATCTATTTGTTCTTATGCATCAAGACAGATGTTTTCTTACTGATTTTCTATTTTGATGATCTATTTTGGCCCCCTACTATAATTGTGTTTTTTCAGTTTGTCCCTTTAGCTCTGTTAGTAGCTGCTCCCTGATTGAATGTGTGTGTGTGTGTGTGTACATACACACACACACACATATACATATACATATATATATATATATATATATATATATATATATATATATATTCTTGCTTTACATATTTTACTTATTTATCTTTAGAGAGAGAAGAGGGGAGGGAGAAAGAGAGGGAGAGAAACATGGGTGTGCAAGAGAAACATCAATCAGTTGCCTCTCACATTCCCCCACTGGGGACCTGGCCCACAACTCAGACATGTGCTCTTACTGGGAATCAAACTGGTGACACTTTGGTTTATGGAATGACACCCAACCCAGTGAACTATACCAGTCAGGGCAACATATTATGTCTTTTTTATGTATTGTCTCCTTTATTATTATAAAGTAACCATTTTTGTCTCATTATCCTTTTTATCTTAAAGTCTATTTTGTCTGATATAAGTACAACTACAGTGGCTTTTCCCTGGATGGCATTTTCTCAGAGAATTATTTTTGCACCCTTTCACTTTAAGTCTATATTTTTCCTTGCAGCTGAGATGTGTTTCGTGAAGGCAGCATATGGTTAGGGTTTTTCTTTTGATCTAATTTGATACTCTATGTCTTTTCATTTTCGAGTTCAGTCCATTTATATTTAGGGTGATTATTGATGTATGAGGATTTCCTGCAGCCATTTAAATTTTTGTTTTCTGGTAGCTCTGTGTCTCTACTGTTTCTTTTCTGCCATGTTTTTGTCTGTTTAGTTTGGTGGTGTTCTATGGTTTTCCTATGTTTTTCTTTTTGTATGTTATATGTGTCAGTTATGGACTTTTGTGTAGTTACCTTTAGGTTTATGCAAAAGAAAGTTTCGTATATACAGTAGTCCTTTCTCTTCTGAATGCATCTTACCTCCATTTTTCTTTGCAAATTCAGGCCTTATTTCCTCCCCTTTTATGTTTTTCTTGTCATAAAGTATTCCTATCTCTGGTATGAGTTTATTTCTGAATTGTGGTAGCTCTTCTCTCTCTTTAACGTTTTTACCTCCTTTTTAACCTTTATGTTTTATTTAAGTGAATAATACTCTATTTTGAAAAAAGTTTACAATACCTTGCTTCTGTTTGTCTGTTAGTCATGTTACTTATAGTTTTGTATCCTTTTGTCTTTTGTTTCATGTAAAATAACCCCTTGGGTATTTCCTGGAATGGAGATCTCATGGTGGTAGATTCCCTCAGCTTTTGTATGTCTGAAGAAGTCTTTTTTCATTTTTCATGTTTAATAGATAACTTTTTAAAGACATATTATTCTTGGCTGGTAATTTTTCTGTTTCAATAGTTTGAATATTTGATTCCAATATCTCCTTGCCTGCAAGATTTGTGCTTAAAAATTCGATGATAATTTAATGCGGTTTAATCTTCTTTTCTCTGGCTGCCTTGAGAGTTCTTTCTTTGCCATTAATTTTTGACAGTTTTAATATAATGTGCCTTGGAGAAGACTTTTCTGAATTGAGATAATTAAGTGTTCTGTTTGTTTCTTGGATTTGAGAAACTAGCTCTTTTCATAGGTTTTGGAAGTTATGGACAACTATTTGTTTGAATAAGCTCTCTATTTCCTTTTCCTTCTCTTCTCTTTCTGGTTTACCCTTATTCTTATATTGCTCTTTCTAATGGAGTCAGAAATTTCTCATAAAGTTCTTTTATTATTTTTACTCAAGTCTCTTTTCTTCCATCTTTGTTATTTTTAAATTTCTATCTTCAGTATCACTAATTCTTTCCTCCATCTTGTCAGCTCTATTTCCTAAGCTCACTAGTTCATTCTTTATCTCTTTTATTGAGTTCTTCAGCTCCAGAATTTCTTTTAAGTTTCAATCTCTTTGGTAAAGTATGCCTTTCATTCATTAATTTCATTTCTGAGTTTATTAAGCTGCCTATCAGTGTTTTTGTGTATCTCACTGAGGTCTTTCAGAACTGTAATATTAAATTTTCTGTAATTTAAATCATGTATTTCCTGTCTTTAAGTTTATCTTCTGAAGATCTTTAGGTTTCTTTCTGAGCTGCCTCATTACCTTGTTTATTCATCGTATGTGGTGGATTCTTTCTCTGCCTAGGCATCTATGAAAATAAAATCTGGTTTTTTTGAGTGGCACTTCTCTAGTAGGTTGATGTGCATTCTTTCTTTTGTTTTGCAGTAGATGGCACCGAAGTGCAAAATTTTCAGTTACTCTTGCACTGCTATGTCTTCTCAGATCTCTGCTGTGTGGTAGAAAATGCCCCGTTATTCCCTGGGGAGGGGGGCGTCTCCTCTGTGACCAGGTTACTTCAGCCTCAGGGCACCACTCCTGTCAGGGACTATGATGGGCAATGGAATTTCAGGCTCATGAAATCCCAGTGCTCTCCTCTGCAACTGGTGCAGCCATGATGGGTGGTGGTGGGATGAACTGAGAGAGGCTGGGTGGTGCGTTTGTGGCTTTGCTCTCCTCACTGCTAGACTTCAGCTGCCTCTCTTCTGTATCTCTACCCTTATCACTGTGATTAGCCACAGAGTGCACCTCCCACTCAGGGAAAAATTCTTCTGCCTCTCCAGTTCTCAGGGCTGTGGGTAATGTGCTCTGCAGCCTAACACTCACTGCTACAGCTTCTTCTGATCCCTGCTGCTAGCTCTGGGAGGGCGAGAGAAAGAGCCCTGCTTCCTGGCATGGTTTTTCTGCCTGGCAGTGGTGGCTGCCTGACATCTAGAGCAGCACCTCTGTGCTCCATTTCTGCCCAGGTCACTGTGTTCAGCTGCAGCACATTCCAGCCACCTTGGCAGGAACATTTACCATGTCTCTCTGCTTTTCCAGGCTGCAGGGCATGCAGGTGGCAACCTGAGTCCTACCCTTTCCGTGACCCCCAGTGACTCCAGGCTGGATCTGTGGTACCCATCTGTACTCTTTTCCCTTCCCTCCTCCCCAGCTCACATTGACTCACCCACCTTCAGATGTTTCAATGCCTGAATTTCTCAGACCTGTGTGTGTGTGTTGGGTAGGGAATCCTTTGTTCAATTATAGCTTTTCAAATTGTTGTAACTTAAAGGGGACAGACCAGGGGAACCTCTCATGCCACTATTCTTCTGACATCACCATAAAAATTTTTTTGAATTTTCATTTCTTGTTACATATTCTAAATCAAAGTACTAGTAAACACATTGCAGGGGAAAAAAGAAGCAAATAAAAGAATTACTCAATCTTGGCAGGTTACACGAAATGTTAGCATTTTTCTATTGTCTTCCAGCCATTCTCTAATTTTTTAAATATTTTTTATTTTTCAGTTACATTTGATGTTCAATATTACATTAGTTTTGAGCCTACCACCCAGTGGTTAGACATTTATATAACTTACAAAGTGATCATCCCAATAAATCTAGTACCTATCTGGCACCACACAGTTATTACAATATATTGACTATATTCCCTATGCTATGCTTTACATCCCCATGACTATTCTCTAACTACCAATTTGTACCCAGCCATTTTTTTGTGAATTAAGATGTTACAAACAGACTTATGATTATAATATTCTTCTTAAATGTTACTGTAACTAATTATCCTATCCCACTTGGGATTTTAATGATGACTATTTGCTTTTCAACTGCCCCTCACCTAAATGCTGAATCAAGAGACACATAAGTGAGTTATCCGAAACAGAGCTTACTGATTTTTCAGTAATACCTAATTGTCTAAAAAACAGCATTAGTTTATCAACTAAAGGAGTGAAAGGTAATCTTTTCTACCTCCCTGATGGGACTTGAATAACAATGACCCATCAGATGCTATGGCACAAAGCTTCATCAGATCCTTATTGTGATTTATTATCATAATCAGCATTTTTCTTCCTTTTCTTTCTACTTTTCACTTTCTTGTTTCTCTCTCTCTCTCTCTCTCTCTCTCTCTCTCTCTCTCTCTCTCTCTCGTCCCACCGCCATCTTCTAGGAGTAGGCATTGTGCTAATAACATGTGAGGATATAGGATGACTAAGACAGAATTTAAACAAATGCTCAACTAAAGAGTACAGTATTTAAATGAATCTAAATGAACAAATTTAACAAAATTATTTGATAAACTACATAGCAGTGATATAAAAAATTAATTATAGCCACACTATGTCATAATACATTACAGATTTTTTTCTAAAAACACCATTGAAAAATAGACAAAAGAAGATCATACTTATTCAATCAAGGAAGACAAATTTCCAAAGATGGAAGTACTGAGTGAGAAGGAATACTTCACAGTCTCTTGGTTCATAACTAAACTTTCTCTTATCTGGGAAACTTTACTAAACCCTTCCTTCAAGCTGCACCTGGAGTTATCTTTCTAATCAGTTTTTCTCCTTTTTAATCACCTTTGCAGAACCCTGTTACTCACTCAATAAAGTCCAATGACCTCAGCAATCTATTTTTAATCTGACCCTTTTCTATCTCTGCAGTTTCCTACTAATATGTGATATATCTCTTCCTTTCCTCCTTTTCCCACTCTCACGTCAGTACCTAAAGACCTAGAATGGTAGGGTTGCTTCAAGAATTATATCTATTTAGACATTCTAGTACTTCAAATAATACATGCTACATCAAAAGCAATTCAGTAAATGTTGTAAATACTATTAAAATTACTTTTTGTTTTACCAGCACTGTTACTATTAATACTCCTCCTTTTACAACAGCTACTACTTTTTACCTCTTCATCATTAGTTAAGATTGTGATTATGGTTATGATTATGATTAACTACATCCTATGACTAGTATAGCATGGTGTTACTATCCATTTTTCACTCAGTTGCCTTCATTCAATTGACAGCTCCATTCAATTTCCTACGATTTAAAAGTTATGAAGCCAGAACTCAAATCCAACTATCTTACTTAAAACCTTGTTTTTTATTTTTTAACATAATTATTTCCAATAAAAAGGGGTAGTTGATGAATCTTCATTTTGAAAACAATGACATAGTTTTGGAGAATTTAGAGATGTACATCTGAACTACATAAAGGGGATTATGCCCACTTTCGAAATTAACAATATGCAAGTAAACTGAACTGGTGTCAAATATTTGACTGGAACCCAAAAAAGCAAGGCACATCTAGAGCCAACAAGAGCAGCTTGGCTCTTCATATTCTGAATTTTTGCCACTGTTTAAAAATATAAAGACAGAAAGTAACACGATGGAAGTGAAATGTCAGCCAACACCCTTAGTCAAAACTGGGAACTGCTTTATTTTTGTAATGTTCTAAAATGATGTTATGCAAACATTATGACCTACTGAATATATTATTAAATTTTTATATTAATCATTAAAATATATAACAAGTTTTAATTTAAAAAGCATAGTCAGCCGTGACTGGTTGGCAGTTGGTTGGAACATCATCCAGTAAACCAAGAGGTTGTAGGTTTGATCACAGGTCAGGGCACATATCTAGGTTGCAGGTTCAATTCCTGGTTAGGGCATAAACAGGAGGCAACTGATAGATGTTTCTCTCTTCTCTCTCTCTCTCCTCCCCCACTTCCTCTCTCTCTAAAATTAATAAACATATCCTTGGGTGAGGATTTAAAAAAAAACCCTCATATTTGCAGAGAAAAAATCCGTCCCTTGAATTGGTATTACACAATGCATATAAACATCCTTACATATGTTCTATATAAGGAATTGTAATAAAAGCAAATTTGACTATTACCTTTTCACAGAAACTTGGAGATAGGGTGTTCTCTCCTTGGATGTTTACCTTCAAATGAGAAGACCTCAGCCCCTTGAGTAAGACTTTCCTTATTCATCAAGCTAACAAAAGGCCTTATCTAGTTTTCAAAAAGATTTATATATGTTTCAAAGAGACATTTTCTAACATAAAGACTCTAAGGAAATAAAGGGATTGGGGTTCTCTTGCCTATTTTCAACAGGTATATTTAAGCCTCACATTTTAAATTTTTATATGTCCTTATAGCAACTAGTACTTTAAAAAATATGAAAGAACTACCTTTATTGAGATAGTTGAAGAGAAACAGCAGAAAGAAAGATAAAGAACAATTAATTTTACTATAAGTCATGAATATGAATCCAGGTTTTCTTTAAAAATGTTCAATTTATTTTCCAAATAAGAAATACTACTAACATTTTTTAACATGATTTGAAATTCTACATTTATAAACTACCATCATATATGTATTTGTGAGTTTTCTATCCTTGCAAGTTGTCTAGTTTATTAATAATTTAATTGCATTTAAAAAATTACTATTTTGCATAATATGCTTTAATATCTGATAGCTCTATTCCCTCTCATTGTTCTTCTTTACTGGTGATTCCTTTATGTTCTTATATTTTTAATGTAAAAATCTATTAATTAAAAAGTTTCTTTAAAAGAAGATTGTCCAGATTTTTTAAAGCATGTCTTTAGACATTTATATCTATATCTATATTTTTTTATGTAGAAGGGGAGAGATGTAGATATAGACAGGAATATAGATTCTTGGAAGAAAGCTGCAAGAAATTTCTATATATTACTTAATTTAATATCCCATTATTAGAGTGGATTAAATGCTTCTTTAAATCCATGACTCATATTCTTCAGAAAACTGAGAGTACATGGTAGACCTTAACATTTAGTTAGCATTAGGTAGAAAGGGTTTTACAAAATTATATTTTTTAAAATGGATCTGATGTCTTCAGATTTTAATTAGAAAGTGCATACGCAGAAAAGACAGAATTTTTCAAGTGACTGTTCAAGACACTACAATCAAATTATATGGTTTATTGTTATCTGATTCTGCTGTCCATTTAAATTTAGTAAAAAAAAAAAAATCCAAATAAAATAAAATAATTTAATGTGAAATACTATATAATAACTAATATGCTTTTTATGTAAGCATGTAGAACATTTTAAATTTATATATTTTTAAATTCAAAATTACATATATAATTTTTAAAACTTTAAAATGGGCTAGACCTTAAGGTCTATAATGAGAAACAATGATTTCCTGTCTCAGTCCTCCTTACTCTGAGGCTCTTTCACCAGAGGTAATTAATTCCATCCTCTTTTGCTATTTCTGCTGGAATTTACCTCTAGAACTCTAAAAGAATAATTTTAGTGTATATTATCAGTTATTCTTTTATTTTCTGTTATTGTTATGAAATACTTCAAAGAGGAAGTGATACTTTATTGGAATTTTAAAAGATGAAGTGCTCTCTAGGTTTTCAGTGGACACTTGAGGTGGGAAAAACATGCCAAGTATTTTACCCAGTGATCTCACTTTTGGGAATATAGCCTAAGAATCCTCAAACACAAATTTGAAAGAATATAAACACGACTATGTTCATTGCAGCATTGCTATTTACAATAGCCAAGATCTGGAAACAGCCCAAGTGCCCATCAGTAAATGAGTGGATAAAAAAAAGCTGTGGTACATTTACACAATGGAATGCTATTTGGCCATAAAAAAGAAGGAACTCTTACATTTTGCAACAACATAGATGGACTTGGAAATTATTATGCTAAGTACAAATACCAAATGACAAATACCAAATGCTCTCACTTATATGTGGAATCTAATGAACAGAATACACTGACAAACAAAATAAAAACAGAGGAATGTATACATGAAACAGACTGATAGCTGTCACAGGGGAGTGGGGAGGGTGGGACTGATGAAGGGATCAGCCAAAGAACATACATGCATAACCCATGGACACAGACAACAGTGTGGTGATAGTCAGAGAGAAGAGATGTTAGGGCCTGGGTGGAGGTCGGCAAAGGGTGGGAAAACAGGGCTATCTGCAATAGTGTCAACAATAAAAATAGTTAAAAAAAGAATCAGGATGAACAGAGGCATGTACAGAAGTACAATGAGGCACCGTATGGAACTTGTGTAAGGTTCTTCAAAATCAAAGTCTAATTATTGGTCAGAAGACTTGTTTCTTAGTCTATATGCAGATGTGTAAGTAGAGAGAGAGAGAATTGATATGTATTTATCACTTAGTAGCCATGTTGATCTGCATATTAATATATTGATCCTGTTCTGGCACTTCTAGTGGTTGGTTTTTATACAAGCCTGTAGAGTAACAAAAGAACGTTTAAACAATGACATGGGAACAAAAAGTAAATTTGTATTATTTGGTAATCTGTGGGAGTCAGTAAAAAATTTTTGTGCTACTAACCTTTGTGAAGACAGCTGCCATCCTTGAAATACACAACTACTTGATCAAGAGTAGGATAGGCAGCCAAAGCTTTTATCTCTTATCAACTAATTGTTGCCCTTGTGTACCTGGGACCCAACACGTAGCCCACTATATAGTAAACATATACTAAACATTTATCAATTAAATAAATAAATTGATCAAATGCATAAATTAGTATAAGCATAGCCCTAAGCCAAATGATGTCTGGGAAGAAGGCATGGGGAGATGGGAAGTGTGTGGGGGGGTATGTGTGTGAGGGGTGGGAAACAGAAAAGAAAATAAACCTACATATTCAAGAGTAATAGCAACATTACCAATCAAAGGGAAGACACTTGAAGGAGGACATCCTAATACAGGAGGAGGCAAGATAAAGAAACAAATGAAATCTATTCACTAGGAAAAAAATGGAGTTCAGGGAAAGAGTAACTGGCAGCATTAACAGTATAAACATATAGTCAGCTTTCTATTCATATATGTTGAGTTTTGAATATAGCTAAATTCCATGTGAGGTAGAACAATAATAAATGCAGTGAACTCTAACAAGCTTGGCCCTGAAATATGAAATCCCTTGGCACTATTATGGGACAGTGGGAGTGGGGAGGGAGAGAATCAAACCCGGTAATAATCCTCTGGGCAGAAGTTTATGCAAATGTGCATGATATTTTAATGAAAATATGAGGTTGCCAATGCTAACCTCACACATAAAGTCACATTGCCATGACAACCAGTGGCTCTGTAGAGTTCAGATATAGAGTAATGACTTGCTTATGCCTAAACATTTAACTTAACAGTTTTCCATGCTGCTAACAAAGATAAATTAAAAAAGAACCTTGAGCTAAGTCTGACAGATATGAGAAAAATTCATTCCTGAAAATAAATGTTTAAAATAATTACTGGCTACATTTGCTTCCTAATTCCAAGGATAACTCCCAAGGCATGTGGTAATACAAAAGCCTAGCTTATGAATTTTGGGGTGATGAATGCTGGAATTCTTAAGTAAAGATGACTGTGCAGCATGAACTTCAATAACAATGACTGCCAGGGCAGTGTTGGAAGCACTTCACTGACAACTACTTCTTTGGAAAAGGAGAGACCCAAGCCAGGCCAATTAATTACATCTCTAAAGAAATCTTTTCTCCTGGAAGACTTCTTGTTTTTGATTCATGCCACATCACTGGCGCATTGCTGAGTAGTAAATCACATCCTTTAAACACATCATGTTCCCTGGACCCTTGCCTGCCTTCTGTTGACTCTAAACATAAACAACTGCCAGGTAGTGACATAATTTAAGGGAAAGGAAAAAACAGGTTTTACCTCTTTGTTTTTTAGAGCTGAGACTAACCAGCTTCATCGGCACATGCAGAAAGGTAGTGACATTTTATGCTCCTTGAACTCAGTTCCCCTCAGTATCTACCTAGGATACCCTGTAAAAGGAAAATACACTTTAAGAATAATTACATGGGTTTAAGGGGTCCTACATGAGAGAGAAGGGCATACAACTCTCAATTATCCAGGGCCAAAGGGCTGAGCTAATTCTGCCTCTAAGGGCAAGGAAGTCCTACTTGACAATGACATGGGGGTGGACAAAAAGAAAAAGGGACTTTTAGGAATGGGAATTAACATTTGTGACAGATTTCTATTTCTCTGTTTCAGGCAGAGCTTGATGTTTTAATATATGGTCTTATTTCATCTTTACCTCAACCCCAGGACCATAATGAATGGTTGTGCAGTTTGGTTCCTGCATTTGTACCCTGACTATGACCACTTGGAAGAAGAGATACCCCTTTCTTTACACCTCTTTACCAACCTATTAGCTAGAGGAGCTACATCAGCTCAGAGTAGGTGCCCTTTGCTAATTCACACAAAACTTCCTTGAAAGGTAGCAGTGGCTCTGCCATCCCATGAGATTTGTATTACCCACTTTATGAGATAATAAACAAAACTACAAAGAGATTAAGGCAAATGCTGAAGGTCACTTAGTAAATGGAGAGTTAACTTTAATATCTTGACAGTTCTTCTCTCAAGATTCCTACTCTCCCCATTCTACCATGCTTTCCTGAGTCTGGGCCCTTTGGTAATTAAGTCTGGGCTTGGAATGAATTGCTCCCTAACTGCGGAGGTGTTATTGCCTACCTGAAGATACTGAGTTGGAGCCTGGAAGGGAGCAATAATGCCTGCCACCTCTTCTGTCCCTATATTACAACCTAGCTTTAATAGTGCCCCAGAGCACCAGTTTTATTGACTATCCTTTTTGACAATGTATGTATTATTCTAATGTCTATGATAAGCCTGTCTTCCTCACTATGCAGATATAATAGATTAAATAACCTAAAGAACATTTATGGATAATAGTCAAGTGTAGCAAAATAATTAGAAAATTATCAGTTTAGCAACACGAATGCCAAATGACAGTGTCCATGGTGTTTGGTTAAAAAACCCTGAGGACTGAGTATTGTTTCTCCCTCTGCCACAAATGTACTCTGTATTTTTTCCCCTGTGTCATTTCTCAGTGAAACCCTTACCTACAGAAGAGTAGGTAAGAGAAAAATTTAGGCTAGGGGTCAGTTCAATTTCTTTTAGCCCTTTAGAGCTAATAAAAATATCTCAGGACAGCCTTAGCCAGTGGGCTTCCATAGGTTGGCGTGTCATTCAGTAAACTGAAAGGTCAGGGTTTTGATTCCCTGTCAGGACACAGGCCCGCGGTGCAGGTTCAGTCCCCAGACCGGGTGCGTGTGGGAGGCAGCCAGTCATTGCTTCTCTCTTACATTGATGTTTTTCTCTCTCTCCCTTCCTCTTTTTCTAAAAGCAATGAAAAAATGTCCTTCAGTGAGGATTTTAAAAAATATATCTCAGGACCACAGGTAGAAGAGAACAGGATTTAAAAGCTCAGGAGAATGCAGGTTTTGGTAGAATATTTCTTAACATTTAATAAATACTTGTAGAAAGTTCCTAATTATCTCAGCTGTTTTTGTTCTTGTTTTGTTGTTATTGTTGTTTTTCTGTGTCTGGGCTAGGGAATTAAAACCGGAGAAGCCACTGTGGTGGTAGTCATTGTGACTGAAGTTACACAATTCCAAGTACCTTCTCCAAACTACCCAACCCACCGATGCCAAAGTGAATAACCTGCCCATATTTTTCTCTTCTGTTTAAATATCCAATGATTTTATTCCTATCACCTCAAGCGTAAAGTAAAATATGGCTAATACGATACATCAAAACTTAGTTTCAGTTTCAGATCTTGTTTTTTACGCTCATGCAATCCAAGAGCTAAACACATGAAACTATGATTTGCTCCTTATAACCTGTCAAGGCCCAGTTCAAAGACAAATTCTGTTACAGAGTCCTTCCCTGCAGAACAGACCACTCCTGCATTCATAATCTCATAGCATTAGTACTATTATGGAAATTTTCACCTATGTTTTATTTATTTGTTGATGTTTCTGTCTCTAACTCTAGATCATAATCTTCTCAGAAGAGTCTCTATGTTTCAGTTTCAGTACTTTGTTGTCAATTACCAAGGTTCATGGCACAAAGTTGGGCCCTAACATATACAATTTTTTCTATATGTAAATTTATTTGGGTATAAAGGCATAGAAAAAGTTCTGGAGTGACATACTGAAAGCAGAAGTTATCTCTAAGAAAAAGAAAGTAGTTTTACCTTTATTGTTATGTTTATGTATTGTAATATACTTTTTATTTTATTTTTAATATTCTTATTGTATTTTTTCCATACCATTTATCCCCCTTATACCCCCTCCCTGGCTAGTTTGGCTCAGTGGATTGAGCGTCGGCCTGCAAGCTAAGTATCGCTGGTTCGATCTTCCAGTCAGGGCACATCAGAGAAGGAAAACTCTGACTCCAAAAAACCTCCGCTGCCTTGCGGCATACCTCTTCAGGGGAAAGGCTAAGGGAGTAAACCCCGACAGAAAATCCGGAGCCGGAGTCCCTAAGGCGGTTTGACGTTGTAGTCAACACCGGCAACTCCTGCGGCGCACCTGAAGCCAAGCTGTATTGACTCCGTCTTTCCCTTGGACCCTTCAGCTGCGAAGAGAGGGGTGGTCTGCTGCATGGGCAACAGCAGACCCTCCATATCACCCTGCCCAGGCTCTGTAGCTTCAGCTTCACTGGAGAGGATACTCCAGCGTCATCGCAAGATGTCGATTTAACACGGGAGGAGACAGATACTGTGTCACTCCCGAGTCGGACTGCACAGCCATTCTCGGCGGTGCAGATAGACTCTTAAGAAGCTACACCATCGTCTCTCGAGACGGACGGCTGCCGACGGCTGCCGATCCCCTCCACCCTATAGTCACCACACTGTTGTCCATGTCCATGAGTGCTTTTTCCTTTTTGCTCAATCCCTCCTCCTCCTAACCTCCACCCCACTCCCGTCAGAGCTGTCGTCCTGTTCTCTATGAGTTTGTCTCTATTTTACTCATTAGCTCAGTTTGTTCATTAGATTTTACATATGAGTGAGTGAAATCATATGATAGTTGTCTTTCTCTGACTGGCATATTTCACTAAGCATAATGTTCTCCAGGTCCATCCATGCTGTCGTAAAGGGTAAAATTTTCTTTTATCCCTTTTTTTTTTTTTACAGCCGAGCAGTATTCCATTGTGTAAATGTCCCTAGTTGTTTTATCCACTCATCTACTGATGGATAGTTGGGCTGCTTCTGTATCTTGGTAATTGTAAATAATGCTGCAATGAGCATAGGGGTGCTTATGTTTTTTCAAATTAGTGTTTCAGGTTTCTTCAGATAAATTCCCAGAAGTGGAATCACTGGGTCATAAGGCAGTTTCATTTTTTATTTTTTGAGTTATCTCCATACTGCTTTCCATAGTGGCTGCACCAGTCTGCATTCCCACCAACAGTGCACAAGGGTTCCCCTTTCTCCACATTCTCACCAGGACTTGTTGTTTGTTGATTTGTTGATAATGGCCATCCTGACAGGTGTGAAGTAATATCTCATTGTGGTTTTAATTTGCATTTTTCTGATGGTTAGTGACATTGAGCATCCTCTCATATGTCTATTGACCATTTGTATTTCCTCTTTGGAGAAGGGTCTATTTAGGTCATTTGCCCATTTTTTAATTGGGTTGTTTATCTTTTTGGTGTTGAGTTTTGTAACTTCTTTATACATTTTGGATATTAACCTCTTATCAGATGTATCAGTGAATATGTTCTCCAATTCCATGGGCTGTCTTTTTATTTTGTTGGTGGTTTTCTCTGCTGTGCAAAAACTTCAGTTTGATGTAGTCCCATTTGTTTATTTTTTCTTTTGTCTCCCTTGCCTGAGGAGATACATTAGAAAAAATATTGCTACAAGCAGTGTTCAGGATTTTATTGCCTATGTTTTCTTCTAGGATTTTTATGGTTTTGGTTCTAACATTTAAGTCTGTAATCCATTTTGAATATATTTTTGTGTGTGGTGTAAGAAGGTGGTATAGTTTCATTTTTCTGCATGTATCTATCCAATATTCTCAACACCATTTATTAAATAAACTGTCTTTTGTCCATTGTATGTGCTTGCATTCTCTGTCAAACATCAATTGAGTATAAAAATGTGGCTTTAAGCCCTGGCTGCTGTGGCTCAGTGGATTGAGCATCAGCCTGTGAGCCAAGTGTTGCTGGTTCAATTCCTAGTCAGGGCACATGACTAGGTTGCATGTCAGGTCCCCAGTTGGGGGCACGAGTGAGAGGCTTCCTCTCTTTCTCCTTTCCCCTCTCTCTAAAAATAGATAAATAAACAAACAATAAGTAAATAAATTTTTTAAAATGTGGCTTTATTTCTGGGCTCTCTATTCTGTTACATTGGTCTATGTGTCTGTTTTTATGCTAGTACCATGCTGTTTTGATTACTATAAACTTATAGTATAGCTTGTTATTAAGTAAATGATTACTCCAACTTTTTTCTTTTTTCTCAAGATCACTGTTGCTATTCAAGGCCTTTTGTGGTTCCATATAAATTTTTGAAATACTTGGTATAGTTCTGTGAAATACATTATTGTTATCTTGATAGGAGTTGCACTAAATCTATAGATTGTTTTGCATAGTATGGATATTTTAATGACGTTAAGTCTTCCTATCCAGGAACATGGTATGCTTTTCCTCTTATTTTTATCTTCTTCAATTTCTTTCTTCAGTGTCTTATAATTTTCCAAGAACAAGCCTTTTACATCCTTGGTTAGATTTATTCCTAGGTATTATATTCTTTTTGAAGCAATTGTGAATGGGCTTGTTTTCTTAATTTCCATTTCTGATCATTCATTATTGGGATATAAAATGCAACTAGTTTCTGGACAGTAATTTTGTATCCTGCTACCTTACTGAATTCATTTATCAGTTCTAGTAGTTTCTTGGTGCTAACATATATATTAAATAAATTAGTAATCAGAGAAATTAGTCTGGGGCAATTTAAGTAACATATTAAGTAAAAGTTGTTTATTGTAAACCAGTCAAGTGCACATAAGAAGGCACTAATGAGTTCTTGTAAGAGAAATAAGTGATGGATAAATATACCACCAAGAGTAATTTTGAGAAGGATCTAGAAAAGGATGGTCAGGTAGTGAAGAAACTATGCAAATGAAATGGAGTAAAAAGCCAGAGGTCAGAAGATAATTCCAATGAACAGATAAGTAGTTAGACCTCTGGTCTGTAAGAAAGGTTATTATGAAAAAACAAAGAATACTTCTGAATTGTAGCATGCCTATAGGTATACTTCCACTCTATCAGTTAGAGATATGACATAAGCCTGGCAGACTTTAATGCATGCCTGAACATTGGAGCTGAAACTCCAAAGAGAAATTAATTCCTGGAAAGATAATGATCTTACTGATTGCAAATATGTTGCACTGAATTGAGTATTCATTGCTTGCTCTGATACAAAAGTACTGTTAATAAATTTACCTCTTGGCTACTAATTTTATCTGACTTTCCTGTGATATAGTTTTGTAACCAGGAGGTATAAATTTAACCAAGACCTCAACATAGTAATTCTCAGGTTTGCAGTTAGTTGAGCTCACCTTCATGTAATCATAGTCATTTTCATAGGGAGGATTGCTGAACTAGAACCCAGGGTACTTGCCTTGAGAGAAGTTATAGTCCTCCCTTGCTGGGTTTTCCATAAGTACACTCCAATAACACAGGGGAAATTTTTTTAACATAATTCCTGTTGAGTTCAATTTTTCAGCTGTTTTAGACTTAAATAGGCATGCTGATTTCAAAACTGCAGTTAGTTTTCTTCTATCACGTCAAGTTGTTTCTTGACAGTTTATCTTAATGCAACCACTGTAGGTTGGATCGAGCCTGGATTGAGGGAAGCACTAGTGCTCTCCTATTGGCTGAGAACAAACTTCTCTTGAGTGGGGAGGGGTGGGAGATGACCTTAGAGATCAGTGACAGGTTCATACTTGTCTGGGCTATTCAGTTACACATGAGACAGTGTGGTGAGAGGCTGTGTGCCACTCTATATAGTGAATCGTATTCCAAAGTGTAGTCTCAGTTCTTGTCTGTATACAAGGAGTTAGCAGAATTTATTGTTTTATTTACATATGTATTTATTTCTTTTCCTTTGGATCATGTCTGCCTCTGATATTTCTTGTCATAACTGCCTAAACAACCCTGATTTGTTTTGTTATATCTCTGGCAGTTTCACCATTCCCAGTCAAAGGACAAACATCAGTGCATTTGTCAGGCAAGCCTATTTTGCATATTTTAAAGTAAAACTTGGTAATCAAGATAAGTCTTGGGCCCCTCATAAGGTGTGAAGAAGTGTATTGGGAGTTTACAGATGTGGATGAAGGGAACACGTGATACATTGCCATTTGGTATACCTATGGTTTGGTGAGAGCCCAGAGATCATTCAAGTGACTGTTACTTTTGTATAGTGAAAATGTCAGGATATAACAAGAAAAATCTATGTAAAATAGAGTATCCTAGTCTACTGTCAGCTATATGCCCAGCGACTCATTCAGTTGAAATCCCAGAGTCAGTTTTCATTGAACTACCCTCTTTCAAAAAACAGGAGTATGGCCAAGAACTAAGTGACAGCAACAATGAATATTTTGAAACTGAGGATGACTCAGTTCATAAGAGATTTGATCAGCATGAGTTGAATGACTTGGCATGAGATTTAGGACTATCCAAAAAGGCTTCAGAACCCCTAGCATCAAGACTGCATGAGAAAAACTTGCTCGAAAAAGGAGCGAAGGCATCCTACTTTTGATCAAGTGAAAGTGCATTTCTGCAGTACTTTCAAAGTTATGGTGGCTCTGTGTATTGCCATAACATACATGGTTTAATGGAGGAGTTGGGAATTCCAATCTATAATGCAACTGAATGGCGACTATTCATTGATAGCTCATAGTGGAGCTTGAAGTGTGTCCTCCTCCACAATGGCAATTTATTTGGTGCAGTCCCAGTTGGCCATTCAGTTTGTTTTTGTGAAGAATATGGAGACATAAAGAGAGTCATTGATCTGTTGCAACATCACAAGCACAATAGGATCATCTGTGTTGACCTTAAAATGGTCTGCTTCTTTCTTGGTCAGCAATGCGGATACACCAAGAATTTTTTGTTTTCTGTGTACGTGGGAAAGCAGAGCTCATGAGAAGCATTGGGTGGAGTCAAATTGGCCTTCAAGATCTGACCTCAAACCTGGTGATCCAAACATTCTACACGAGCCGCTTTTTGACAGAAAGAACATTCTATTCCCACCTCTGCACATAAAACTGGGTCTCATGAAGCAATTTGTGAAAGCTTTGCCAACTGAAGGAGACTGTTTCAAGTATCTCATTTTGGCATTTCCTAGCCTGTCATTTGAAAAGATAAAATACCTTAATATTTATGTTTGGTAGCAGAATTTTACTACTTGTACACAATTTGACTTAGAGTAACAATATATAGCCTTTATATGAATAAAATAACTCTAAATAAACAGTATATTCAGGTAATTTTTTATTTTCCTTTGTATGTACATTTTGTATGATTTGGGGGACAGATGAAGGGTATCCTGTACCTTAAAAACTTGATGTGATAGAAAAAAACTGGTGTCATTTTTAGATTTAGATGCCAAAAGTTAGTCAAAAACAAGTGTCATATCAAACTCAATAAAAATTGTGTTCTCCAGTGTAATCAATGTGAATTTATACACCAGCACACTGCTTTCCAGTTCATTGCCATTCATGAGAAACATAGTATAGGAGGCCCTGTGTTAAATTAACTTGTAAGCAAATACAATTGAAAAAAAAAGTTCAGTTTAACAGGAAAAATGATATACTAGGACTCAAAATCTTGGTTCCAATCTTGGATTGGCCACTATATGTATCTGGGAATACTCTTTGAATTCAGAGTTCCCTGTCTTTTTTCATAAATATTGGGACAGATTATTAGACTCAACTTAAGTTGAAATTTTTTTAGGCATGATAAGGAAAGATAGCAAACAAACAATGAATTTGAGGTTAGATAATAAGAATTTCATTCAAATAAATAATTGTGGAAACACAATTATGGTAGGGAAAGGAAAAGAGAAAGGCTATGAAGACATTGACACTCTGGAAGAACAACAGGTGGTTCAGGAACTAGGAGTTCTGATGAGATTAAAGAAAAGTTTTTATGAAAATGGGAAAATTAAAGGAGGTTATTAACACAAAGTGGTCTTGTGTGAAGTAAAATGCTTTCCCTTGACATTATTCAGCTTTTGATATCTCTGTGAAGAACCTGTAAATGCTTTCTTGCTAAATTATCAGAAGTTTCTACTCTTTAGGGAGATGGGAGGGGTACTTTGTAGGTGGTGCATGTACTTTATGCCACTGAGCCAGCTCCACCTTCTGGAGACCCTACAAATGAGGGATGAACATGATGTCCTGCCCTGCTCAGCTCCAGTAGACTCATGCCTGTAGCCTCTTCTAAGGAGTCAACCAACCTCCTATTTGGTCTTTTTCTTTTTCTACTGCTTTCTATTTTTCCAAAGAACCCTGCTTCTCATTATGTGCTTAAAGTGCGACAGCTTCAGTTTTGTTACTTTTTGCCAGTAGTGATGTTCTAGGCTTAATTTGCTCTAGAATCCATGTGTTTGTCTTTCTGGTGGTTCAGGGTATCCATGGAACTCTTCTCTAATACCATATTTCAGATGAATCAATTTTCCTCTTATCAGCCTTCTTCACTGCCCATTGTTCACATCTGTACATAGTACTTGTGAATACAAGGGTGTGAATGATCTTAGCCTTAGTCTCCTGGTGATCTTCCCTAATTCTTTCATTGCTGCCCTTCTTAGTTTCAGTCTTCTCTTGTTTTCTCCACTGCAGTCTCCATTTGAATGGATGCCTAAACTAAGGTAAGGACAATTTTCAACAATTTCAATGTCTCCATTGTCTATGTTAAAGTTGTGTTATTTCTTCCATAGTCATGATTTTTGTCTTCTTGAGGTCATTAAAACGCAGTCCTGTTTTGGCACTCTCTTCTTTTACTTTCCCCAGAAGCTGTTTCAAATCATTTCTACTTTCTGCCAGTGATATTGTTTCATCTGCATATCTGAAGTTATTAATATTTTTCCACTAATTTTACTTCTTCTTCCTCTGAGTCTAGCCCAGTTTTTCAGATATGTTCTGCATAGAGATTAAATAAAGAGAATGATAAAATACACCCTTGTCTGACAACTTTGCCTATAGAAAACCATTCTATTTCTCCACATTCTGTCCTGCCAGTGGCTTCCTGTCCACAATACAGGTTATACCTCAGGACAACCAAGTGCTGAGACATGTCCATTTCTTTCGAACAACCCATAGCTTTTCATAATTGATGCAGTCAAAAGCTTTAGTGTAGTATATAAAACATAGTCCAACTTTCCTTTGAAATTCTTTGGAGGACTCCATTATTCAGCAAATGCTTGCAATTAGTTATCAAGTGCCTCTTCTTTTTCTGAAACAAGCTCAAATATCCAGCACTTCTTGCTTTATATAAAGTAGACACCATGTTGAAAATTGCTTTTCATGGGTGAGAAATCAGAGCAATGGTCTTATAGTTACTGCACTTTTTGATATATCCTTCCTTGAAGATTGGAGTGTATATTAAACATGTTTAGTCTATCTGTATACCATTGTTTTGTTTTTCATATTTGTTAACAAATTCTTGTTAGGATTTTGACAGATTCGGTCTCTCTGGCTTGAAATAATCCTATTGGTATCTCCTCTACCACTGGTGATTTATTTCTTTCCAATACTTTCAGGGAAGTTTTTACTGCCTTTTCTAGAATCACTGGTTCTTCCTTACAGGAATCTTCTTCAAAGGTATCTGTCATCCTTTTGTCTATTCTGTATATATTTTCAGTATACTTTCCACCTTCCCGTTATTTTCTCCTTATCAGATAATGTGCTTCCTCAGTGTTCATTTAGCATTCTAAGCTATATTTGAATTTCCTTTTATTTCTTGAATATTCTGGTAGAGATCACTTGCTTTATTCTTTTCTGTTATTATTCACTTCTGCCTCCTTACTTGACAATTGTAATAGTTCTCTTTACATCTATGTGATAGTCATTGAAAATTGTGTTCAGGAATCTAATCGTGTTTTTGTCATCTTTTGCTTATGTCTCTCACTTTTTTAAATGAACTCACATAAAAGAGCTCTCAATAATGATTTTTTTTTGTATTTGTAATGAGGTTCTTGAAGGCTATTGTTAGAGTTTGTTTTTAATATATGATATATCAGTGCTAATATAAATAGTATCTTCAAAATTTTTATTTATTTTATTTTTAAAAATATTTTATTTATCTTTAGAGATAGGGGAAGGGAGGGAAAAAGCAAGGGAGAGAAAGATCAATGTGAGGTTGCCTCCCATGCTCCCCCAACCAAGGACCTGGCCTGAAACCCAGGCATGTACCTTGATTAGGAATTGAACTGGTGACCCTTTGGTTAGTAGGCTGGTGTTCAATCTACTGAGCCACAAAAGCCAAGGCTAAATTTTTATTTTTAATTGTGTTTCGCTGGTTTATAGAAATAAAACCAATTTTTGTATATTGCCTTGTACCAATATTCTTGCTAACTTTTTAATAATCCTGATAACTAGTCTGTTGTTCTATTGGATATTCTATATACATAATCCCATTATTCACAATGAATGAGGGTTTTATTTCTTTCCTTTCAATCCTCCTAACATTTTTTCCCTTGCCTTACTGTTTGACCAGGATGTGTACTATAATTTGGAAGAGAAATAAATAACAATGGACATTCATTTTATGTTGCTTACCTCAATGGAAAATGTTTCATCATTTCATAACAACATTTGCTACAAGCATTTTTGCTAAAACCCTCTATTAGAATAAGAAAATTTTCTTCTATTTCTATTTAGGTGAGATTATTTTTCATAAATGTTGTTGAATGTTATCAATAGTTTTCTCTGTATATGATTTTCCTGCTTTATTCTGATAAAGTAAATCACATCAATCAATTTTAATTGTTAAATCTCCACTCCTAGAATAGATCCAATATGATTGTAATAAATTGTACTTCTTATATCCTGCTGAATTTTTGTGTTAGTAATTCAAAATAGTTGATTTTCTGTGTGTGAATGAAATTCACTCATTACTTTCCTTCCATCTAATATTCTTGTTTGTCTGATTTTTCATCAAGTTAATGTTGGACTCATAAAACATTCGAAAGGTATTTCCAATTTTTTTATTCTCTAAAGGATTCTCTTATTTCTTTGAATATTTGGTAGAATTTATCAGTGAAATCATATGAACTTGTCACTTTCCTGTGGAAAGATATATACACATAAATACATGTAGAGTGTTTCTGGTTGGTCATATAAGGAGCTTGGAAGTCACTTCATTCCAACAAGTAAAAAGCTAAATAGACTGAAAAAGAAAAAATATTTTTGGATTCATAAGGATGGGTAGGTCACAGGGCAAACCATTACTCCCAAGATTGAAGAGAGAGTGGGACAACTTTAAAGATGTTACATATGCATAATGAGAATAGCAGAAGGAGAGAAAGAGAGAAAGAAACAGAAATAATATTTGAAACAATGACTGAGAATTTCCCCCCAAAAATGTCAGACACCAAGCTACAGATCCAGGAAGCACAGAGAACAAGCAAGATCAATGCCAAAATCTATATATAAGTCAGGGGGATACAACACTTCACTTACAAGATCTGTCCGGAAAAGCCCAACCACTGTTAATATAAAGAGAATGGTTTTTTTGACACCAATATAACCTGGAGTCAAGGAGAGTGGGCTCAAATGCCCATGCATGAACAATGATGACTTCACTGTACCTGTCAGTGGGGTGGTAGACACCATTAAGTGGGCATGTATATTGTGTGGCTGTCACATTCAAAATGGCTGAGTGAGTAGAGCAACAAATTTGCATCAAATTTGTGTTAAGCTTGAATGTTCCTCCATGGGAACTATTCAGATGACTCAGAAGGCTGCAGCTATGGGCTGATAGGCAGCTTCATCACAACAATGCACCCGTTCATGCATCACATCTCAAGCAGAGTGTTTGGCAAAACATCAAATCACCCAGGTGACTCAGCCCTTCTATAGCCCAGATTTGGCACCCTGCAACTTCTGGTTTTTCCCAAAACTAAAATCAGCATTGAAAGGGAAGATATTTTAGACCATCAGTGAGATTCAGGAAAATATGATAAGACAGCTGATGGCAATTGGGAGAACTGTGTGACGTAACAAGGTGCCTACTTTGAAGGGGACTGAGGTGCCATTGTCCTATGCACAATGTTTCTTGTATCTTGTATCTTTTTCAGTAAAACCCTCTATTTTTTATATTACATGAATGGATACTTTCTGTATAGACCTCAGATAGAGGAATAAAGATAAGAATTAAATTACATCCAACTTTTCCTCAGAAACCATATAAACAAGAAGAGAGTGGAGCGACATTGGGAAACTGGTGAGAGAATAAAACCACCAACCTAAAATTCTGTACCCTGTGAAATTATTCTTTAAAAGTGAAGAATAAGTCCTGACCAATGTGGCTCAGTTGGTTGGGTGCCATTCTTCAGGGTGGGGGGGTCACCGGTTTGACTCCCAGTGGAGGCACATGCCTGGGTTGTGGGTTCAGTCTCAGTCAGGGCACATACATAAGAGGAAACTGATCCGTGTTCCTTTCTCACATCAATGTTTCTCTCCATCTCTTCTTCCCTCCCTTTACCTCTGAAAACAAATGAATAAAACCTTTTTAAAAAGTGAAGAAAAAAATAAAAACTTTTACAAACAAAAATTTAGAAAACTTATTATAAGCCGACTCACAAAAAAATATTAAAAATTATTTCAAAAAAGGAAAATATAAAGGTCAGAAACTCAGGTCTACATAAAGAAGGGAAGAGCACCAAAAAAAGGAATAAGTGAAAGTAAAATAAAATCTTATTTTTCTTATTTTAATTGATTGAAGAGATAACAATTTGTTTAAAATAATAATCGCAACCATGTATTCAGTTATGTATAGTTACATATATTATGTAATATTAAGCTTATGTACCTTAATGCTAATTTTTTTTTAGTTGCATACCTAAGTTGTGGAGGGAGATGCAGCGTGTCTTTCTTAATGTTAATTTATATGCTAATATATATGCTTTGTATGCCAATGCTAATATAAGCGGGGCGACCCAAAAAGAAACAGAATTATTTTCCAGAGGAGTGGCCCTTGTAGTATAGTCTTCTCCCTCTATAGAGTGTTCTTAGGAACCATCTATATCAGTGTACCAGCTGGCATTGCTGTGAGAGGCTGCATTTAACTTCAGTGAATTTTTTTGAAGACTCCTTCAATGTATTTGTACATTTCATGATGGGTGATTTACAAGTGCACTTGCCCACATCACACTGAGCATTCAGCAGTTTTTGACCAAAAATGGCAGCGTGACCCCCATGCCCTACCCACCTTATTCACCCAATCTTGCCCCAAATGACTTTTATTTTTTTGATTCCCCAATGAACAATGTTCTCAAAGGGAAATGTTTTAGCAATGTGGAAGAGGCAAAACAAAAAATGGCAGAAGCACTAAAAGGCATCAAAATTGACGAGTTCAAAAATTCTTTTTCACAGTGAAAAACTGTCTTGATAGGTATATTGCATCAAATGAAGAGTATTTTGAATGTGACCGAAGTTTAAACATGTAAGAATACACAATTTTTAATACATTATTTTGGGGGTGATGCTCGCTCATATATAAATGACATGAATGACAACAATGCCACAAAGGACAGGGGGAATGTGTTAGGATTATTTTGTTATTATAAAGTATTCACGCTACCTGTGAAGTGGTATAGTGTTATTTAATAGTGGACTTGTATTAGTTGTAAAAGTACTGCAAACTCTAGGACAGCAACTAAAAGAAGTAAAGAAAAAAAAAGAAGTATAAATGATATGCTGAGATAACAGTGAAAATAAAAGCATACAATATGTTGAATTAAAACCACACACACACAAAAAAAAAAAAAAACAGTAAAAGAGTAGAAGACAAAAATAGGAGCAAAATACAAGAAAAACTTAAAAAGTAACAAATATGAAACTCCTAGAAAACAAACAAACAAAGGAAATCTAGAAGGCTTAGGGTATAATGATGACTTTTCAGATATAACACCAAAGGCAAGACCCATAAAGGAAATAATTGATAAGCCACAGAGAAAGAGAAAATATTTGAAAGTATTTGTGAAAGACCCATATGTAAAGGAGTGTTACCCAAAATACACAAAGAATTTTTAAAATTCAACAATAAGAACATAAGTAACCTGATTAAAACATAGGCAAAAGATCTTAACAACTCACTAACAAAGATCTGCAGATGTAAAATTAACATATAAACAGATGCTCCACATCATATGTCATCAAGGAAATAAAAATTAAAACAACTAAGTTCCACTACACTCTTATTAGAATGGCCAAAATCTGGAACACTGACAATAAATGCTGGCCAGGCTGTAGAGAAACAAACTCTCTGTCATTGCTGGAGGGGATGCAAAATGGTACAGTCACTCTGGAAAAGAGTTTGGTGAGTTCTTACAAAATTAAGCATTCTTATCATAAGATCCAGCAATCATGATTCTTGTTATTTAACCAAAGGAACTAAATTTTATGTCCACAGGAACACCTGTGTGTGGATATTTATAGCAGCTTTATTAACAATTGCCAAAACTTTGAAGGAACCCAGATGTCTTTCAGTAGCTGAATGGAAAAATGTAAACTGTGCTACAAAGACAATGGAATATTAGCTCTGAGAAGAAATTAGTTATGAAGTCAAGAAAAGACATGGAGGAAACAAATGCATATTATTGAGTAAAAGAAGTTGAAATGAAAATGCTACATATTGTATGACTCCAACTATATGACATTCATGGAAAGGCAAAATTATGGAGCTGGTAAAAAGTTCAGTGGTTGCGAGAATTATATTAGATTTGTCCAAACCCACAGAATGTGCACCGCCAAGAATGAACTGCAAAGTAAACTGTGAACTTTGGGTGATTATGATGTGTCAATGGAGGTTCATTAATTCTAACAAATGTATTACTTTGGTGGGGGATGTTAATAATGGGGAGGCAATGCACATGTGGGGGCAGGAAATACATGGAAATCACTATCTGTCTCTTATTTTTGCTGAGAACCTTAAAATAGTCTAAAAATACATAAATTCTTAAAATATATATACATGTACAAAAAGTTCAGTTAAATGTGTATAGCTAAACATTCTCTCTAGTTAATGCCTTATACTACAGGGATGGAGAATTAATCTCTATCCTGACCGCTAAAGTATAAAATTTAGCAAGTCTGAAGTTTATACTTCATACAATTTAATCACAGATTTTTGTACTATTTCATTTTTTGTCTAACAACTTTGCATAGTTGTGTTTATGATATTAACCCCTGTGTTTGCATATAACTCCACATTGTTCTCATTGCTAAAGAGAATTCAGTTTAGCAATTCTGGTATGTTTAGAACATTATCTCATGGTGGTTTTAATTTGCATTTTTGTGGTAACTAAGGTTATTAAGCATCTTTTCACATTTATAGTTGCCATTTGGATCTTGCTTTAGTCTGCTTGAGCTGCTATAACAAATTACCACAGGCTGTGTAATTTATAAACAGAAATTTACTGCTTACACTAAGTCCAAGATCAGGGTGTCAGCATGGTCAGAAGTGGGCTCTCTTCTGGGCTTCAGACCTCTAGTTGTATCTTTACATGGCAGAGGGGCCAGGATCTCTTCATAAAAGTCTTAATTCCATTCATGAGGGCCTCATCCTTAGGACCTAATTGCCTTCCAAATGCCCCACCTCATAATACCATCACACACAGCATTAGGATTTTTTTCATGAATTTGGGGTTGGGGAGGAGGCACAAACATTCAGAATGTAGAAACCCCCCTCCTTTTTTTTTTTAACCTTTCAGTCACAATGATCAGACTGGGGCAGTATAGAACTCATCACTGATGGCAATCTCCTCCTTTGTCTCAATCTTGTGCCTATTTTTTTCTGTTGGGCTGCCTGTTTTTTTCTTATTGATTTTAGAAGTTCTGTATGTATTCTTGATATGAGTAATCAAATATTCTCCCATTCTAAGGGTTGCATTTTCTTTTTTTAAGTATATTTTATTGATTATGTGGTTACAGTAGTTCCAATTTTTTCCCCTTTGCTCCCCTCTGTCCAGTACCCCCCCTTCCCTCCAGCAATCCCACCCCCCTTAGTTCATGTCCATGGGTCATGCATATAAGTTCTTTGGCTTCACCCTTTCCTATATTATTCTTAACTCCCCCCTGTCTATTTTTTACCAACCGATTATGCTTCTTAGCCACTGCACCATTGCCCCATTTCTCCCCCCCACCCCACCCAGCTGATAACCCTCCAAATGATCTATATACCTATTATTCTGTTTCTATTCTGATTTGCTTAGTTTGTTTTTCTTTTTCTTTTTTAGATTCAGTTGTAGATAGTTGTGAGTTTGTTGTCATTTTACTGTTCAGTTTTAATCTTTTTTATCTTAAATAAGTCCCTTTGACATTTCATATAATAATGGCTTGGTGATGATGAACTCCTTTAACTTTACCTTGTCTGTGAAGCACTTCATCTGCTCTTCCATTACAAATGACAGCTTTGCTGGATAGAGTAATCTTGGTTGTAGGTTGCTTTTCATCACATTGAGTACTGCTTGCCAGTCCCTTCCTGCCTGCAAATTGTCCTCTGAGAAATCAGCTGATAGTCCTATAGGCAACCTCCTGTAGACAACTCTCTGCCTTTCTCTTGCTGCCCCCAGGACTCTGTCCTTATCTTTCACCTTTGGAATCTCAATCATGATGTGTCCTGGTGTGGTCCCCTCAGGGTCCAGCTCGCCCGGGACCCTCCATGCTTCCCAGACCTGTAAGACCATCTCCTTCACAAAAGTTGGGAAGTTTTCCTCATTTTTTTCCATTCTTGCTTCCTCATCCTGCACTGGTTGACTGTTTTATTCTTCCTTATGTTCCAAATCATTGATTTGAACCCGTTTCCTTCCCTTCAACATTGGTTTTGTGTGGACTTTCCTTCATTTCACTTAGCATAGCCTTCACTTCTCTTATACATTTGCCATACTCAAGCATATCTGTCAAGCCTGTGAGCATCTTTATCACCAGTGTTTTGAATTCTGCATCTGGTAGGTTGCTTACCTCCTCATCTGTTAGGCCGGCTATCTCCTCGTCACTTAGCTCTCCCACTGGAACCTTGATTCGTTCCCCCTTTCAGGCCATATTTCTCTGTCTTCTCATTCTGACAGGCTGCTGTCTTTGTTTGCCTCCATGTTTCAGGTAGAGCTGTCACTCCTGTTATGTTGTAAGGGGCGGAGCCTTAGGGATTCGTCAGTATAGGGCGACCTGTTTCACCACGTTATGGTGCTGTATGGTGGGAAGGGTTCGAGAGGGCACAATGCTGCCTACCCAGCACTGGCCCCTTTTCCAGGCACCTCTCCCACTTCCGCACCAGACTGGTGCCCATCCAGCTGCTTCCCTGGCCATCATTCCTGGAGTGAGTGGATCTGCGGATGTTGTAGGACCATGGGGGTTCTTTAAACAAGCAGACTCTGCTAAGAGACCAGCAGTTTCTGCCTCCACCCCAACTCCCACTGGTCTGCACAGTCAGAAGCAATGAGGCTAGATTTTCCCCAGTGCTGGGACCGTAAGCTGCAAGGTCTGGTGAGGAACTGGGAATGTTCCCCAGGTGTCCCTCCTGACTTTTTAAAACATGTGACTGCGCTTTCTGCTGGCCTGCCACTGCCACTGCTGCTGCCGCCACTGCTACCGCCACCACACTGCATCCTCTCTGCCCCAGTTCCACCCCTCCTACCTGTCTGGATGAGTATTTCTTCTTTATATCTTTGTTTGTTGGACTTCTATGCAGTCTGATTTTCTGGAACTTCTGGTTGTTACTAGTTTTGAGGTAGTTGTATTCCTTCTTAGTTGTAGAGGGAGACACAGTGTGTCTGTCTATGCCTCCATCTTGGCTGGAAGTCTTGGGCTGCATTTTCATTTCATGTATTTTTGGTAACTAGTAGTTCTAAGTTTTAATATAGTCTAATTTATTATTTTTTCTTTTGTGATTAATGCTTTATAAAAAAATCTGTCCACCCTAAAGTCAGTAAGCTGTTCTATGTTTATCTTTTTAAAAATGTGTGATTTACCTTCTTATTTAGATATTCATTCTACCTGGAAAAAATTTTTGTGTATGGTGTGAGATAGGCCCAAGAGAAATATATTTTATCTAAATGGGTATCTAAATGATCCATTTCTTTTAAAGACTATCTTTTCCCTCTAAAATGCAGTGTTACTTTTTTAAAAAATCAAATGAAGTTATATTTCCAGACTCTCTTCTCTTCCATTTTGGCTTGTCCTTGCCCAGAGGTGTTGGAAATTTATTTAATTATGGATTGGATTACTTTAATAAATACAAAACCATGAAGATTATATATATATTTTCTTATATTAGTTTGAAATGCTGTATCTTTTAAAATAATTTATCAATTTTATCAAAATTTTGAAATGCACTGGCGTAAAGTTGTTCAGAAATCTTTTCTAATCTTCTTAGATCTGCAGGACAGTATTAATGTCCACTTTTCATTTCTGGTTTTGATTATTTGTGCTTTTGCTTTTTCTCTTTATCAGTGTCCCTTAGGGTCTATCAATTTACTTAGTCTTTGTAAAAATATTACTATCTTTTAATTTTATTTCCTCTATTTTACATTTTTATTCCATGTCATTAAATTCAGCTCTTATGTTTGTTTTTATCTACCTCTGTTTCTAACTTATTGAGGCGGAACAATGAGTTTATTGATTTATCAATCTTTCTATTTTTTAAATACGCACTTAAAGCTGTAAAAGTCTGTAAACATTGTTTTAGCTATATACTATTAGTACAACATATAGTAGTTTTATTATAATACAATTCAAAGTAGTATTTTTGTTTCTATTATTTATGCTTAGTCTCATGAGTTATTTAGTAGTGAACTACTGAATTTATTTGCCATTCAATGTTTCTCTATTTTTTACACTTATTTCTTTTAAACAGTGTTGGGGAACCTTGATGCACAGAGATCCGCTGGTATCATGGATGAAATTAAGACTTCCCAGGCAGCTTGTGCTAGGGGAGAGATGGCCGGCAAATGTCTGAGAGACAAATGCCTCAATTGACTTTCTCCAGGGTCTTTTACTGAGTGCAGTAAGCTTAAGGGGATATAGCATGCATATAAAGCTCATTAATCAATGTTAAACAGTACTAATTAAAGAAAACAGATATTGTTCAGGGATAACAATTGAAAGAACATTGAGATCTCCCTCAGGTCAGGGTGTGTTGGACACAAAGACTTCAGATGGCCATAAAATAGGGAGGGTGCGTTCATTTTGAGTTAAAGTTAAGATCTCTGCTGCTGGTACAGTAAAGCAATCAAGCGAGGTGAAAGAACAGGGCAAGCTTCAAAGGGCATAAAGCATTTTCTCATGACCCGATTCCCACTGGGGCCCACTGGCTAAAACATCAAGGCACATATGCACCCAGCTTTCCCAGTCTTCCAGTCAGGTCTTACAGGCTTTGTTTCCTTCACCTGGCCTGCATGGGGATCCAAGTCTTGATACTTTCCTAGGGGGACCCCAACAAAACAGTGTAAAATTGAGTTTTGTTTTTGTTTTCCAAGGACATAACAACTGTCTATTAATTAGGGTATTTAGTCTATTTACACTGAATATTTTTCATATTTGGGTTTAAATCTACAATCTTGCTTTGTATTACCTATTTGTCCCACCTAGTCTTACACCCATTTTTCTCTTTCCTTGCCATGTTTTGGACTAAGTTTATTTTCTATTTTTCTCCCAAATTAACTCTATTTATACCTCTTTTATTATACTTTTTTCCTAATGTTATAACGTTTATTTAAATCAATACTTACCCCCTTCCCAGATAATGCAAGCACCTTAGAACACCACCCTCTTCAACTTATAAGCATTTTTCATTTTTTAAAATTATTTACTTATTTAAGTCCCATGAGAAACTACATATTATTGTTTTATATAATCAATGTTCACTTAGATTCATCTGAATATTTTACCACTTCTGTTGCTTTAACCCACTTTCAGGAACTAAAATTTTCTTGGCCACTCACATGACTTAAATTAGCTGATTTACTTCTGATGCACCCAGAGACTTGGATTGCATCCACTCTGGTTTCAACTCCAGTCAGAAGGGATTTACAAGAGTCTATTTAGTAATGTTGGCTTCCAACTAAATTCCCCATAGACACAGGAAGGAACCTTCCAAAAGTTCTGCTGAACCTATCAGATACCTATGTTAGATTGGCAAGTGCCCACAAAGTAGAAGCAATTTTAAAAACCAGACTTTCTTGATTTCTGTTTTCTTCCAGATACTGGTCCTTTAATGGTTTATTGCTTTCTTAGCTATCTGACAACTTTAAGAAAATGTCACTTTTTACAACTATTTTATTGTGTCATACAAGAAATTTGCTTCAAAATATTTAGTTTGCCGTTACCAAAAGTCAATAATTACCTTTTTATCAGCCTTTTTCTCTCAATTAGACTAATTCCTTAAGAACTATTTTACTTTCTTTGCACTCCTACGTACCTGCCTGGGACTTAGAAGTCAAGAAGTCAATGTTGTTGAACAAATTATTCACTATATTAAAATAGCTCCAAGGAAAACAACACACAATACATAGATAGTGCTATCTCAAAAGTCCATATGTTTAGTGGTAAGCCTTGGTGAAGACTGAACATACTGTGGCAGTGTTTTAATCATTCAAATATTTATTACCTGGTATACAAAGGAGTCACTAAGATATTACTAGCAAGGGTTTAAATACACATTTCTAATAAAAATGTCTATTAAGGAATTAAGGTGCATTGTAATAGTTTTAAATTTTAAGCTGATTTTCTAAACTAGACAGAACCAAATAATCTTTTTTCCTTTTTTTGATGGTACCAAGAGTTTGGGCCATCCAAGAACCAGTTTTATGAGCAGCAGCCTCTAAATCCATACTAGGATAAAGTGATAAGTTAAAATTGAGAAACACATCTATTGCAAAATTGAGATAAATTGAGTAAAATGGTGACAATTTAAACCAAATGGAACTATTTATTGATTCCACTTCCCCTACACGCCACATAAGGCATTGTTCAGTGCCTACAGGTGCAAGTGGGTCTAAAAGGCAAGAATGGCATTGCTTCTCAACACCCAGGCACTCAGTCTCTTCTCCCGCTCATTCCACCATATGATTGCACTGGTGGCTGCTCTTTCCTTTCCTCTCCCTCCTACTTTCCTTCCGCCTTTCAACCTTCTTTCTTTCCTTCTTTCCCTTCTCTTCCTCCTCCTCTCCTCTTTCCCTTTCCTTCCTCTTCATCTATTTTTATTGTCCCTTTAATACCCTTAAGTATCAGAGAACTACTGGATTGTTGTACCATATCTAGGCTTTTTAATTGGGCAAGCCTCTGAAAATTCACTGTCATAGTTAACTAATATAAAAGATAAAGACATTAGAAATGCAATATTTAATATGTTGTGTAGTTCCAATATTCTATAATTCTATGAATTTTCCATAGTCCTATATAACTCTTATCTCTCTGGCCACAAATATTGGTTATGTTTTGGGCACATGACCCAAGCTGAATGAATGCTTATCATCTTTGAAATGTTTAGACTTAGAACCAGATATAGCAGCAGTTGGGAACTCTATAGAGATCAAATTGTAAGAAGTAAAGCTTAGCACTACTTTTTGTCAGCTTTGCTGTCAAGGGAAGAGATTTTAACTGAAGAGAAAGAAAAATTTAAATAATTTACATTTAAATACTATAAAAACAATTCTGCAGTTTTGACAATCTACCCTTATTTGTTTCATTCTCAGTGATGCAATATAAGATATACTTAGATTTAGAATGTTAAGCTACAGGATATACAGAAAAATTTAATTAAAAAAATCTATTTTATGAGCCAATTTTCTTAAGCCATTTACATATTTTGCTAAAATATAGAATTCTAGAAAGGGCTCAGATAAGCGATCGAAACAAGACTTTCTTTTTGTAGGTCATTTATTATGAATCAGGAATTTACAAATACTACTTGCCACTCATAAAATAACCTAGAAATAAGAATTATTATTTCGATTTTACATAGGAGGAAATTAAGTCTTAGAAAGATTAAATCAATTGCCAAATTTATACAGCTAGTAAATCACTGAGCTGGGATTTGGCTCTGGCACTTTATGACTACAGAGCCAAAACATTTTCCATTCTGTAACACAGAACAGCCTCTCAAGATGTGAATGTATGTCTTAACCTCTGTAATTTGTTTATATTGTGTTTGGAAATGTGGGAATAAAAATACTTTTATATATGTATACATAGGAATTACATTAATATATTAAAAAAATACTTAAAAGCTTTTTCAGAAAAATGTACTTTCCCAAGGATCATACTAAACTCTGAGGAGTGTGTATGATTTTGTGATCTGTAAATTGCACATTTCTGATGAAAACTAAGTTTGAAATTATGTATTAATGCACATCTGTTTATTTTGTGTGAGTTTGCTTGGTGAAGTTTGGATGTCTGAATTATACAACATCATATGTTTTCCTGGGGCTGTGGAAGATGAATTTTTGCAGCCCACATTGATTTTCAGAGTTGGATATCCCAGGCGTGCTCTTTTTGAAGAGTATGCTAGGAATTTTCACATGTGCCTCATATTCTGAGTTATTACTTAAATTATGGCTAATACATATAGCTACCATTTACTACCATTAATAGCCTCAACAATCCTGAAATAAGTACTGCTATTGCCATTTTACATGTAGGTAAACTAATGGACAGGAAACTCATCTTAAATGAGGTCATACCATTTGTAAGTGGTACGATCACCTAACAAACCCAAGGCTGTTTGACTCTAAGGGAAGACTCAACAGCTTCAGATCACTTCATTTAATGTTAGATCCACAGTGATTACTGAAGGCAACGGAGAAAAAAATTGTAACTATAAACACATTAAAACAAATTTAGTAATGATTCCTTAAAATAAGACCTCAAAATTAGGCACACACACACACATTTATATAACACATTGATATAAATATGTAGTTCATAGCTTCCTTTAAAAACAATGCAGTGAAAACTTGTGTACATACAAAAACCTGCACATAAATGTTTATAGAGACTTCTGGCCAACATGGAGGCCTAGACTGACATGCTCCATCTCCCTCCACAACTAAAAAGGAATAAAACTACCGCAAAACCAGAAATAACCAGAAGTTCCAGAAAATAAAGCTACATGGAAGTCTAAAGTATGAAGTTATAAAGAAGTGGTGCTTGTCTGGACTGGTAGAAGGGGCAAAGCAGGGGCAGAGAGGTCAAGCTGTGCTGGGGGCGGCAGCTGCAGCAACGGTGTAGAAACAGCTTTAAGCACAGACACCCGTATTTAAGGGGAGGTGAGAAGTGCCTGGGGAACACCCCTGGCTACAGACCAGACCATTCAGATAACTATTCCAATGCCAGTGAAGGCAGAACCCCATTGCCTCAGATTGTGAGGGCTGGAGGGCCTGGGGATGGAGGAGGAGGCTCCCAGTATCTCATTGGAGAGTGAATGGTAGGAATACATTTTGGACCCCCGCCCCCACACAAAACGCCACAGTGTGGTCAGAAGGGTTGCCTGGCAGTGACAAGTGCATGCCCCCTATAGTGTAGGAGGTGTGACCGCCCCGCCCAGGAAGCAAAGGTAAACACAAAACTGTCAGGATGGCACAGATCATGATAGAGATCCCAGTGACACAGCTGACCAGACAGCAAATATCTAATCTAATGAAGCAGCAGATAGGAAATCTTTCTGAAGCACAGTTCAGCGCTTTGGTTATACAAATGCTTATGAAACTAAAAGCAGATCTTAAACAAGACAGGGAAGGAATGAAGGCTAGTCCTGCTGAAATGAACAAAAACACATACGAAACTAGTGGTGAGGAAAAGAAAACCAGGGATCAAACCAACAAATCGGAACATAGTGAAGGAACAAACAGTCAATCAGAGCAGGAAGAGGAAACGAGAGGTGAGGAAAATGAGGAGAGGCTCAGAAACCTATGGGACAGCTATAAGCAGGCCAACATCCAAATCACTGGGTTGCCAAGAGGTGAAGAAGAACTAGAAATTGAGAAATTATGGAAAAAATAATCAAACAGAACTTTCCTAACTTGGGGAAGGAAATAGACTTATGGGTCCAGGAAGCAGAGAGTTCCAAAAAACTGGACCCAAGGAGAACCACACCAAGACACATTATAATAAAAAGGCCAAAAATTAAAGATAAAGAGAGAATCTTAAAAGCAGCAAGAGAGAAGAGAAGAATTATGTACAAAGGGGTCCCAATAAGACTCTCAGCTGATTTCTCAAAGGAAACTCTGCAGGCAAGAAGGGACTGGCAAGAAATACTCAAAGTAATGAAAAGCAAAAACCTACAACCACGATTACTCTATCCAGCGAAGCTGTCATTCAGAATAGAAGGGCAGAGAAAGTGCTTCCAGGACAAAGTAAAACTGAAGGGGTTCATCAGATTCAAACCACTGTTATATGAGATGTTAAAGGGACTTGTTTAGGAGAAAGAAGATCAAAACTATAAATATTAAAATGAAAACTGTATCACAACAACCAACAACAGAAACTAGGGAACTGAAACAAAGGCAAACTAAGTAGGCAACAAGAGTGGGAAAAGAATTATAGGTATGGGGAACATTTTTGGGGTGGTCAGTGGGGACAGGGAAGTGGGGAAAGGGAGGGAGATGGTACAGGAATTAAGAAGCATAGTAGGAGGGAATGGAGTAGACAGGAAGAGGTTGAGAAGAACTATATGCACAACCAATGGGCATGGACTAAAGGGGGGGACAACTGGAGGAATGTTGGTCACTGGGTGGAGGGGAGCAAAGGGGAAAGAAATTGGGACAATTGTAACAGTGTAATCAATAAAGCATATTTTTAAAATGTTTATAGCAGTTTTTCTCATATTTGCTGAAACTTGGAAGTTACCAAGATGTCCTTCAATAGGTGGCTAAACCAATTGTTGTACATCTATACAATAGAATAGGATTCAGCAATAAAAAGAACTATGTTACTCCATGAAAAAACATAGAAGACTCATAAATGCATATTGTTAAGTGAAATTAGCTAAACTGAAAAGGCTATGTCCTCTATGATTCCAGCTATTGTACATGACATTCTGGCAAAGATGAAACTATGGAGACAGGAAAAGATATCAGTGGCTTCCAGGAATTCAGGGGTAGGAGTGGAAGAAGACAGGGATGAATAGTTGAAGCACAGCAGTGTTTTAGGTCAGTGAAATTATTCTGAATGATAATGTAATTATGGATACATGTCATTATACATTTCTCAAAAATCCACAGAACATACAACACAAGAGTAAACACAAATGTAAGCTATGAACTTTAATAATAATGATATATCAATATTAGCTCATCAACTAGAACAAATATAATACTCCAATTCCAGATGTTAATAAAACAGAAAACAGAAGGAGTGAGGGAAAATATGGGAACTCTACTTTCTACTCAATTTTTCTGTAATCTTAAAACTGCTCAAAAATATAATCTATTATTTTTAAAATACAGTAGATGCTTGTGTTATGAAGATTATGAGTATGCACCCATAGATCAATTTTTTTTTAAAAAAGGGGACTACCTGGAAGATATAGAAGTGGATTTCACTATTTGAAATAAAACTCACAGAGACCATAAGAATGACATATTCAAAAAGTTCTTTGGTTTCAGTGAAGTTGATTTATCCTGGAAAATGGTGGTAATGATTATAAATGTGAAAGATGAAGATTTCTGTGATGGGGTTTCATGTAAAAGCTGAAGTAAATATTTTCATGCAATATGAGAATAGAAAATGTGCTATTTCTTAATTATTATACTGTTTGAATAAATATGTGGTTTAGATAAGTATAACTAATTTAATAAATTAAGTACACAAACTAATTGTTCTACTACCTCATATACACTTAACTGGTAAATAAAGTCTTCCTGGGAAAAATTCTTTTATTTGTAAAATTCTCACTGGAATATGGAAGTTTACCCAGTTTGGGAGATTACATTATATTTAGGAAGTTATGGTATTTTTTGAGTTCTACCTTACATTGAGTTATGGGTTAGGCACTGTGGACCAGATATAAAATAATCAATACACCAAAATAGGGTTCCTGCTCTGAATGCTGAAATATGGTCAGTGGTAGGAGTTGAATGGAGATAATTTGAGTATAACTCTAATCAGTGAAGAATGTTCATAAGCTTTAAATGTAAAACATGGAATTTACTATGCTAGTATAAATGAAGGACAAATTGTCTCTTTATGGAGAATTTAGAAAAATCTATGAAAAAGACAATATTTTTGATGGGCTTAAATTGTTTCAAAATATGGAGAGGAAAAAGTGAAAATTGAGGTGTAATTTTCACACAGATGAAGGTACATAAAAACAGTGAATTATGTCTAAAGACTGATAGTTGATTCAGTTGGCTTGTATCACAAGAATTTGAACACAAAGTGGAGAAGAGAATTTTTATGGAAATTGTGGATAAGTGTTATTCGTGTGATATATTGATATAGCAAGGTGAGTGTTAATTCTTCTCTCAGTTAGAAATTGGCAGGGGAGGTATTCAAGATATTGAGAGCTTCTAGACAAAAAATTACACTTTAGAAAAATGAATGTTATTCCACTGTTTTTTGATCATAGAATTTATCTTACTGCATTATACTTTTCATGTCTATTTGCCCTCTAGACCATGAGATCCTCAAGGGCAGATGTCATACCTTATTCACCTTGTTTTTTTTCAACACCTAAAACATAACTAGTACACAATGTAAGCTCTATGAATGCTTGCTAGTGACTAATTGAATTGTACTTCTCTTAAATAATTTTAAAATAATATTAAGAACCCTAAAAGTGCTGGTTTTAAAATACTCAAATCTGAGTTGATCTTAGTAACCACTGATTTGCTACCTCTGATTGGGCTCTTTCTCTAACCCCTTTCTAGGCAAGCAGGAGATGACTGGGAAGGGGCAAAAGAAGGGATGAAAGGGTCAACATTCAAAAAGAGACTAACCACCTAACCAACTAATGTTTTTCTTTAAACCCTGTATCTTCCCAATACGCTGTACCTGGTAATTGGACACTTGGATTGTTTCTTGTGCCTAAAGAGCCTTTCTCAACTGCCTCAGACCCCAGCTCCTCTGAGATTGTCACCTGTCTTTCTCCTTCATGGTCTCTGCTGGAAGTAAGAGTTCAACCTTGAAACTCAGGCCAATGCATGGAATCCAGTGAGCTACCTGCTGTCACGTGTTCTCTCAGGCAGTTTTGGACATCTAAATGTTGCTGCCTAAAGGTCTGTCTCCATCCTTTCTCCACTCCCATTGTCAGGGCATTTCTTTCAATATTACATTCTGTCCTTTACATTGCCCTTCCTCTTAACACCTGTCACTCAGTTTCTATACTCAGTGCCTATGCCTTCTATATAGAAAGATTTTCATCTAGGTTTCGCACCACTCTGCTATAAATAAGTGAGCCATACACAAGCAGCTCCCAAGATATTACTGAATATAACATTAAAATAATATATTTTTTACATTTTAAAATGCACAAGCAAACCAACACTATTAAATTTTAAAATTCTCAAGTTAAAAAAAGAAAACTCCACTTTTTTTCCTGCCTTATCAAACTAGCATAGCTATATCAAAAAACATGTACTTGAAGGTAATTACATCTTAAAATATAAAAAAAATCTTAGAGAAATCAGAGGTGTTTCTAATATAACACATTCCAATATCTAAGAAAAGTTATCCTCAGCATGGCATAAACTCAGGTGAAACTTAATATTGTTTATTTTTAACATTTCTAATGGCTATTAACTAACCGACTGTCAGTGTTGGAAGAGACGTTAGAGGTCAGCAATACTTTCCTTTTTTAGGGGGATAAGTGCAGTAATATTATAACCTTTTAAAAATAAAACTGATTAGCTAAAATAATTCCTTTTCCTTGTTGAGGTACTATGCAATATATTTGAAAATCTATTGCTTCTATTTTTGTTACAGCAAGCAAAGTTTTACTTTCCATAATTTTCCAGTAACCTTTCTATTACCAAAGCTTTATTCTAAAAGAAACACCTAATATTTTCCAATAAAAAAAAAATATTGTAATTAAGGCATCTCCTCCATAGTGAAGACATTCCCCTTAATAATGCTGGTGACTTCATTACCCCTGTTCCTACCTCTTCTAGCATTACCCCAGAGATTGCTTTGGTCCCCCTGTTGTCTCTCCATGAGTGAGCATTCTCAGGACTGCACCTTTGTTACCCAGAATCTAATATTGTGTTTTGCACACAAAAGTGTTTTAATAAATACTTTAAAAAGTAGGTTAAAGGAATAATGAAGTAATTAATGATGATGAATGAACAACCATTTATTCCAACACACACCTCTATATCTGAAATCAAATAACAGTTCAAAATCAACAGTGTCTTTGAAACATAACCTGACTTTCATATTCTTCATTTCCTTCTAGTATTTGTATGGTAGAAGTAATGTAAGTCAAACACTGTTATCTCCTCTTGAGTAGTGAATTCCTCCTCATTCTTCTTAGGACAAAAATGTAATATTTTTTGGTGAAGCCTTTCTCTTGCATTCCCTCAGTCAGCACTTTATTCTTATTCCTATTTCACTTATCACATGGTAATGTCATTTTTCTCCTCTAGCATTTTCTAGACTCTAACTCAAAGTTTACGAATCTTTACACATAATTCCAACATTATTCACTATGTTATTACAACTTTGTGTTAAAATTTGCTGCCCTTGACCCATTCTCTCTCTTTCATTTACTCTCTCTCTCTCTCTCTCTCTCTCTCTATATATATATATATATAATTTGTTATTGTCAGTTTCACACCATAATTAATTAAACTGACATGTTCCTTTTCATTCTACTGCATCAACAAATACTATTTCAATGTAGTTCAATAATCCAAAACATGTACTAAATAAATTTTAAGTGTATAGCACAGATAATGAATACACTGCTGAGTTTTGATAACTTAATTCACATTAAGTCCAATGGTTTGAATGTAAGTGAACAATGGACAGTCTTAAGCTGACTGAAGTCACCACTTATAGGTAAGTAATGGACATTTTAATTTTAGTATAGTCTCTTTTTGTTTGTTCTAAGTAGCCATTTATAGTTCAATAAATTCGGCAGTTAAATGTCCAAAATAAAATTCTCTGCCTAAAAATAAATGTCTAAAGATAGGTAGATAGACAATATAATTCTATCTATATACTTCTCTCTTTCACTCTGTCTTATATTCTACTATGAAATGAAATGGGAATGAGTGATATGAAGACATATGCCTGGAACATACAGTAGGGAGGTAAAGGATCTAGCCAAGGAGACTGTAAAGGATCCAGATAAAGGAGAGCACAGAGGAGAAAATAATCAGGTCACAGCAGCCCCCTCTAAATCAAAAGAGGAGAATATTTTAAGAGATTGAAAAAGAAAAAGAAAAAGTTTCAATAGAGTAAGAGCCAAGAGAGCCACTGAATTAGTGGTTTGGAAGAAACTTCACTGGAATTTTGAGACCAATCCATTAATGAGTTATTTGACTAAGTAAAATTATTTTATGTGTCCAATTTTGTTTATCAAATACTATAATATGTTTATATTGATTTGTATCAAAATCTCTGTATTTTATCAATATAAATAACACTCCTTTTGTAGTTTTTGGATGAGCACTATTTTTAAACTTTGAAGACACTAAAGAACAGTTGGCTACATTTTTAATATGCTTTAAGATGATTTTTGATATTAAGATATAATAATCAGCAGCTTTATTTTTCTCATTGCAACACTGATTTATGACAAAAACAATAAATGTTTTATTATTCCTTGTATCTATGCTCATACTTCCTATTCCTATCATACGAGTATAATTACATTCTCAGTAGTGGTTATATACTCATTTGTTCATACTTTACTCTGCCAAACATATATCACATTTAAAAAAATATATTCCATTTTAAAAACCTTGTTAAAAAGTTCAAAAAGTTGAGTTTAAACATTTGTTGCTTGACTTTTAAAATCAAATAAATTTATGTCCATAATAAAAAGAGAATAACTTATTATTTAGTAAATGCTACTTAAGCATCAATATTAGGCAAAATTAATCATTTTAGGCCAAAAGTAGTCCAACGTTTTTATTTCTATATCTTGGTTTAAGAAAATGATGTAAAAGATCAGCAGCATCTAGAAATACATTCCAGAAATTATGCACTTTGAACAAAAATACTTTCCTATTCTGAAATGATGGAAATGTTGTTGATTGTGCCTATTTAATGTCTGAAAAGGTCATAGTGTTCCTTTCCAACCATGCAATAATGAATTACTAATTAATAATGAGAACTTGCTTCTTCAGCAAGTGCTTGCCTGTCCCTGAGATAGGTCAAAGTGAAGTGAAACTTTTCACCCGGGTATAGGTTTCTGCACTGTGGATACTAACTAAAGCATTGTTGAGATGACTGGACGGTTATCTTTGTGAAATAAAATGGTTGGCTGATTTCAGTCTCTTTTCTTTTGCCTAGGAGGTCACCTGAGAGTGGGAGGGAGACTTCTCTTGAGCAGTATTTATTTTTATAACAGTCTGAAGGAGTTGAATCTGTGGGCAAGTCATTTATTGAGCATGAAGAATAAACAGTGCTATGAAAACAGGGGTAGTGTTCCTATCCACAAAGAGTAAAAATTAGTTTCAATCACAGAATATATGCATATGAAATTAAAGCATTTACTTGCAATAGGGTCCTGTATCAGTAGGAATATCATTATTTCTAAACCCTCTAGTGATATCTAAACCAATACATGGTTAAGAAATAAATTTAATTAACAGACAATATGTTAAACTAATTTTGCACCTGCAGCCTGAGTACAGAAACTATGAGAAACTATCTATAAATGTCCATCTTCCTTGTTCCCAATCATTAGGGAATTTCCTATTTCCATTGGAAGTCCCAATGGAAACCAAGCACACACCTTCAGCATCCTAAGCTTCCGTAGAGAGCTCTGCTATTGATACTCACCTCCTCAACCATCTCATTCTGCACTTCCATTTTTACCACAGGCAAGTAAGTGTAGTTGATTTGAAATGACCCTAAACCTCTTGCCACTCCTTGAAAGATGGAGTTCCTTTCTTTACTCTTACTTTGGGCTGGCCTAATGACTTCTTTTAAACCAAAGAAGAGGGCAAGAGAAACCTTGTGTACACAAACGTTAAGCTCCAGATCTGCAGCTTCTTATTTTGAGCACTTGGACACTCCCTCTCAGAATCCTGTCACCGGGCCGAGAGAAGACTGAGCCATTTGGAGAGGCTACATAGAAGAGAAAAATGAACTGGTTAACAGCCCTGTCTCCACTCGAGATCCAAGACAACAGCCAGCACAAACTGCAGCCATTTGCGTCAACTGGCTCAGAAATTCTAGCTCAGCAGAGCCTCCAAATGACTTTAGAAGCAGCTAAAGTCAGATCCTGTTTGGCAGAAGACCCACCCAGCTGAGCCCAGTTAATACAGAATAATGACAAGTAATTAGAAATCACTGTTTTAAGCCATTATGTGTGGGGTGGTGTGTAACATAGCAAAACAAAACTGAAACAGTAATTGAATTATTATGTAAATATTTTGTTTATTAAATTTCCTAAGGATGTTTGCTCACTAAAATGTTGAGGGTTTGTTTGTTTGCTTGTTTATGAGATTCATTTAATGAGAATGAACAGACTTAGAAATCAATGAGATCTGGTTTAAATAAAGATTTTATTCCTTAGTAACTATATGACTTTGGGCCAGATATTAAAATTTCCTAAACCTCAGCTTCTCCCTTTGCAATAAAAGGATGAATAGCACCAACTTCTTACAGCTGTGAGGATTAAGTAAAACAATTATGTACAAAAAAAAATCTTATCACCATCTTATCTAAATCAGTTTCCTTGTCATGCACTACATCCACATTATTTTCATATACTTATTTTTCTTTCTCTTACTCCCAGTTATACATATTTCTATCTTGCTACCTCTCAAAAGACTGAAAAAGTCAAACATCAGAAACAAACAGGCAGACTAATAAATGATTCTCACTGATATTTCGAAGTTGCCAGGACATCCTTCCGAATTCTATTATGAAATGTGCCTTTTTCAACCCTTAGGGCAGGTACAAAGGAATTCCACAAGAATAAACACGAGTTGCCCATCCTTTTATAGCACCAAGTGGCTCCTGGGAAGCTGGGTCAGTGTGGTTACCAATTACACTTCTCATGTTCCTCAGCACTAATAATTATTCATTCTTTATTCCCCCGTCCTCCATGTCCCATTCATGACTTCACTAAGTATTAAAAGTTTCTTTCGTAATTTGATAATCCAATATGTCGGTCCTGATAATTTCTCTTTTCAAGAATGTATTTTTCCTTTACTCACCACAACTCCTCTCCTCACAAAACATTCTGTCATTTTACCTATTTTTGAGTCCAGTGTAATCATCCATCTCTGTTAGGAAGCTTTCTAAGTAGTCTATTGCATCATAATCTCTTCTTTATTTAAATTTAGAAAATTTAGATTCCACAAATTGGATGGGGGCAATTAATAAGGTACTATCTGATGATGTGGTCCTAGGTAGTTATGTAACTGTTCCATTAATATCATTATTTATTCAGCCAGGTTGAAAGCTTCTTGAAAGCAAATTCTAACACTTAACAAATGTGTGATATTGAGCCAATTACTTAACATCTTAAAACCTAACAAGACAGAACAAGGCAGAAAAGGGGGGTTATAAATTTGTCTCTCTAGGTTACCTGAACTGAATGAAATAAACAAGTAAAATAGATAGTTTACCACACAATTATATTCAAAATAAGCTAGTGAATTTTCATGTGCAGTTTTGACTATGATGTCTAACAAATGCCTGCTAGGCAATGAATTAAAAGACATAATGTTTAGTCCTTAATGTGCTCATAATGTAAATTAGAAAATACTGTTGCACAAGCTGACCTGATGCATATGAATAGTAGATAACTGCTATAGAGGTATTACACGGCATACCAACATCCAATCTTTGGTTGTGGTTGTTTCTTTCAGAAATATTCTGGTGAAATCATACATCCCTTGGAGTTATAAGCTTCAGCTATTAAAAAGTCAGTTTTGATTGGTTCAGTTGCAATGCAGGAAATAAAATCACATGCATAAGACTGATGTTTAGCTCTTAGATACAGGGCTAAAATAAGAACCCAGGGCAAACGAGGACAACATAAATGCACTAAAAACATCAATGAACAGTGGTGAAGAGTAGCAAAGCAACCAAAGGGAGGAGAGTGATGAGGAAAATGGGCTAATCATTAAGGCAGAGTTTACCTACTTCACAATTTTTATAATATCAAGTAGACTTGTGTTTGGAAAATGCCTAACAATCATGTAGTTCAGTTCAACTACACAGGTCATGATGGAGAAGAGGTTATTGATATTGAAAAGAATAGCTATTCACAACAATAGTATTGTATGTGCTGGTCAAAGCAAGTAGCCCCCTTTATGTAGCCTCAGCACATTTTTCCTTGGTTCCAACCTTGGGAATATCAGTAAGAAAAAGAAAACTAGAGGCTAGTGCTTGCTTGTTGGGAGCACGAGTACATCATTGTCTTTAGTGGCTCTGTTTTATAGCTTCAGTAGAGTCAGGACCATTATTCAAAAGTAAGAAAGTTGGCTACCATCTGGTTTTAAATTATCTCAGTAAGGGATATGGAGTTTAAACAAGAATAAGTTGCTGGTCTTTATCTCTTTTCATATACCTTTCCATTAACTAAATGTTAATATCCCTAGTTATAATAATTTAAACTCTAGAAGCCAAAAGCACAATATGGGTACCATAAAGAATGATGAGAAAAGCAATGCCACTGTGTATGAATGATTCAAGCCCCATACAGAAGTCACCAGGAATACCTGTTGCTCACACAAAGCCCAGTTTATTAGCTTGCTGAGCAAGGCACAGCACAGCATTAGCAAAAGTAAACATAGTTCTCAAAGGAAAATTTTTAAGAAAAGACACTTATAGGGCTTGGGGGTGGGGTGGGGAAAAGGAGGTAGACAGTGGTTTTAGAGCAGAAGTTAGTAAGCATGGTTTGGGCAGGGGCTGGTGAGAATTTATAAAAAGGAAAAATTAGTGGGACAGTCAGTGGTCTTCTTTTTGAAACACATGGGTTCAGACTTAGGGTAAACCAATTCATCTGTGGTCTTACCTTGAAACATATGGGTCTAAATGGGGTGCTGTTAAAAGTAATTTGGACTTACATAGTTTATGTTGCATAGCTTGATTTAGTAGTTTCTTATGCAAATCATAGTACAGTTCATTTTATAAACTGTCATTTCTATTTTAACCTTTTCAGAATGTATGTAATAAGCCTTTAAAAGAGCCTTTCAGGCTCACTACATTGGTAGATTTCTAACAAGGAAGAATGAGGGTAAAAAAATATAGCAGGTACCGGAATAAAGTTATTTCATTCAATGTAATTTCATTATAATGTTAGTGAGATGCTGCTGTAGAAGCTTAACTCCTGCTTAAATTAATTAGCCTATAGTAAAATTGGTCTAATTATATGTTGTTTTACATAAAGTCAGAACCTATCAACAGCATTAAGTGAGGACTTATTGTACTTTTGTATTTGAAGGGATGATTCCAAACTTTTGGGTGAATAACCAATGCTGTTATTACTTTATTCACTCTATCAGTGTGGCTTACTGAAGAAATACCTGAGAAAAATATATCAGATACTGGAAAACTTGAGGGTACTTCTACTTCTGGAATATAATCAGTAAATTTGTATATAAGAAATATTGCCAAGAACATCCGGTATTGTATTTGATTGCACGAAGAACATCTGGCATTGTATTTGATTGCACCATAGTTTATCTATCAGCCTGTTTCCTAACAATGTTCTCAGAGTAACTGGAAATGCTGGTACATTTGCCTTTGAATCTAATGGCATTGTGTGCATACCAGAGTATAACAGAAGCAATGATATAGCATTTGAGAAGCAAAATTAGCAGGAATTTATTTTATAATATTATTTTACTTTTAATCATATTTTATTGATTATGCTATTTTAGTAGTCCCAAAATTTTCACCTTGGCCTCCATCTACCCAGCACCACCTACTCACTCAGGTGATCCCTCCACCATTGTTCATGTTCATGGGTCATGTGTATAAGTTCTTTGGCTACTCCATTTCCTATACTGTACTTTACATCTCCATGGCTGTTCTGTAACTACTTGTTTGTACTTCTTAATCCCCTCACCTCTCCACCCATTCTCTCACAACCCATCCCATCTGGCAACCATCAAAACACTCTTGTATCCATGACTCTGTCTCTGTTCTTCTTGTCTGCTTTGTTTGTTTTTTAGATTCATTGTTGGTAGATATGTATTTTTGCCATTTTCTTGTTCCTAGTTTGGATCTTCTTTTTATTAAATAAGTCTCTACAACATTTCATATAACAATGGTTCAGTGATGATGAACTCCTTTAGTTTTTTTCTTGTCTGAGAAACTCTTTATCTGCCCTTCGATTGTAAATAATAACTTTTCTGGGTAAAGCAATCTTGGCTGTAGGTTCCTGCTTTTCATGACTTTGAATATTTCTTGCTGATTTCTTCTAGCTTGCAAAGTTCCTTCTGAGAAATCAGTTGACAGCCTAATGGGAACTCCCCTAGAGGTAACTAACTGCATTTCTCTTAGTGCTTTTAAGATTCTCTCTTTATATTTTACCTTTAGCATTTTAATTATGATGTCTTAGAGTGGGCCTCTTTGTACCCATCTTGTTTGGAACTCTGTGTGTTTCTTGGACTTGTATGTCTATTTTCTTCACCAAATTAGGGAAGTTTTCTCTCATGATTTTTTAAAGTAAGTTTTCAATTTCTTGCTCTTTCTCTTCTCCTTCTGGTACCTCTATGATGCAAATGTTGGACATCTGGAAATTATCTCAGAGGCTGATTATCTTCATTTTTTTTGGATTATTTTTTCTTCTTGTTGTTCTGATTGGTTAAATTTTGCTTCCTTATGTTCCAAATCATTGATTTGATTCTTGGCTTATCCACTCTGATGTTGTTTCCCGATAAGTTGTTCTTTATATCAATTAGTCTATCCTTTGTTTCTGACTGGATATTTTTTATACTGCTGAGGTCTTCACTAGTTTCTTGAGCATCCTTATCACCAATGTTTTGAACTCTGCATGTGATAGATTGCTTATTTCCATTTTTTAGTCTTGTTGTGGAGTTTTGGTCTGTTCTTTCATTTGGGCCATGTTTCTTTTTCACCTCATTTTGGCAGCCTCTCTGTGTTTGTTTCTATGTATTTGACTCCGTGTCTTGTTAGTGGGGCCTAATGTAGTATGTGTCCTGTAAGGTCCAGTGTCACAGACTCCCCTATCATCCAAGCTGGGCACTCAAGATGTGCCCTTTTTGTGTGCTGAACACACCCTCCCCTTCTAGGCCTACCTTCCGTGGAGAATCAGCTATGTGAGGGCAGGATGGTGATGCTCCAATGTGGTCTATAGTTGTCCACTGGGTGAGTTGGCCCTGGGGTTTCCTGGGCAGTGCAGGTCAAGGTCAGCCCCCACCTGTGTTTTATCCAGGGCCACCTACCTGATCTATAAAGCAATTGAGATGGCTGCTACTTATGCTGGGCTTGGAGATTCCCAGATGAAGCCAAGATGTGAATCTAGGCTGACTGTTGCTAGTGCTTGACTTGGGGCTGAGAGGATTTAAGAAGTTGTGCAACATGAGCCAAGACCAGCCATTCATATGGAAAAGCAGCTTGGGTGGGCCCAAAAGTTAGGGGCAGTGGAATCTGGGGATCTCCTAGGTAGTTCAAACAGTGATAGCCAGGTTGATGGAGTCTCAGATATGGCACTAGCTTGCCAGCTCTGTGGCTCTATTGGGGGAGGGTTTAGAAAACAAATAATGACCTTTGCTCACCCTGATGCCAAATACTTCAGTTTCTCCCAATAAACCACTGGTGCCTTTCAAGCTGCTACCCTGGTGCTGGAGCTCAGAGGAAGTGAGTCTGACTACATGAGTCAATGTGTGAGCTCTTTAAGAGGAACTATTTGGGGATCCAGCATTTTCTTCCACTGAATTAATTCCTGCTGTTTTTTGCTGCCAGAAGTTGTGGGGACTTATCTTCCTGGCACTGTAACCCTTGGCTAGGGGTGCTGGTGTAGGACTGGGAATACTCACTTCCAAGATATCATTTCCATATTTTTCTCCACTATACATGGATATGGGACCAGCCTGTCTGTATCTCTGCCCCTCCTACCAATTTTGATGGATGTGGTTTCTTTAATTCCAGAGTTGTTAGACTTCTATTCAGTTCAATTTCTGACAGTTCTGAGTGATGGTTGTTCTATATTTTAGTTGTAATTTTGATGTGGTTGTGCAGAGACGAGCCATGTCTGCCTACACTGCCATATTGACCAGAAGAAAACAGCGTTTTTTGAGTGTGTGTGATGCACTGTCAAGGAAAGATTCAAGTATATGATAGATGAGGTAAGACAGCAAACAAATGTGTCAAATACACTGCAATATCTGGGAACTCCATACTTCTGTAACAAAGAAATAATCAAGGAACACAGATTTTTATATCAGTTTGCAATCAAACCAATATAAATATCTCTGAGGAAGCTCAGCTATGAAAACATGTTTCCAGCTTTATTATTGCAATCATGTTAAAGAAAATTAATGCCCTATTATCTCTATTAAAACTAACATTGTTCAGGTAGAAGTAAAATTTTGTCCTAATTATATATTTGGCTATAAGCACTTGAGTGAACATAATACTTGGTTTTATACACTAGTAAAAACAAAGTACAGAACTAAGCCAAACACAGAGGCAATTAAAATCAGTTATGATTCCAAATCATAGCATATGAAAAAAACTATTACTAATATTTATTTAATGAAGAGCATAATTTACCACAATTTGGTGAGACTAATAATAATAATAAAACCAAATGCAATAAAACCTTTATTAACACTTTGAACAGATTCAGCTATTACTGAAAACTGGTAATTTCTAAACTTAAATGTGGACAAATGGCTAGAATTCGAGTAGTGCTATCACTGAGCACTGTGAATGCAAAACTGAAGAATTAACAGCTGCCCTTCAGACAGAGGGCCTGGTTCAGCGTGGACTCTTTCTGAATGATGTAGTCAGAAAGAGAGCAGTGATCTTCCAGCTGCTTATCTGCAAAGATGAGCTTCTGCTTGTTGAGGGGGATGCCTTCCTTATGTTGGATCTTGGCCTTCACATTCTCAATGGTGTCACTGGGCTCCACCCCCAGGGTGATGGTCCTCCATGACCAAATGAACTTGTGTTAAAAGCATAATAATGACTCAGGTGCTCTTTAGAATTTACAATTCATTCTTATATGTATTTTTAAAAAGCTGATCCTCACAATAGCCCTGAAGGGCAGACAGAATCACCTTTGTATTAATCAAGAATGTTTTAATTCCAAGAAGTTCAACTCAACCTACTTTAAGAAAAAAGGGACAATAAAGGGTTCATATAACTAGTAAGTTCAAGAGTGGTAGCTGCTTCAGGCATGGCTGGATCCAGGGAATTAAAGGGACCTAATGCTCTTTCCACCCATTTAAGTGCTTTCTTTTGGGTTTTGGTTCAATGTTCACTCTCCGTTGGGTAAATGTATGGCCACTTCAGCAGCCTGTAGCCTATATTATAGATTCCTCCAAAAGCCAGAAATCCCTTTTCCCTGACATGCACATAACAAATTTTATAGTAAGCGTCTGAGTGGCCTTGCATGGGGTCAGGTTCTCATCTCTAAACTAGCCACCAAGGCCAAAGAGATGAGGCACTTTGACAAGTAGTGACACCTGTGGTTGGAGCATGAGGGGTATTAACATCTGCATAGAGAAGAATTTATTTTCCAAAGAAATATTGAGTAAACAAATAATATATGTCTGATATAATCTCCAATATACAAATGTGGAAATTTAGCCCAAGGGAAATTAAAAACAAAAAACAAACAAACAAAAATAAACCTAGTGACAAACAACTAGATAACCTTAGCATAAAATGTAATCCCCTCTAGTTGTCATTAAGGTTCTTCATAATCTAACTTCAGATGGTCTCCCCAAGTTACCTACATGCTCTCTTAGGTAAACCCCTCAAACAATAATGTCTTTCATTTTCTTAAGATGGCATGATTTCCCTCATTTGCAGGTTTTCTGTCTCCTCCCTCTTGGGTGTACCTCTTCCCTCCTACTTTTAAATACAATAGGAAGCCTCCATGCCTTTTTTATAACACCATTCCCTGTTAGCTGCTACTGCCATCAGCTCTTACATTTCCCTTTACCTGCACAAACATAACTTTTATACCATATGTATTTAATAGCTTGTCTACCTGTATGTTAGCTCGTTAGACCGTAAGCTCCATGAGGCTAGGTGTTTTCTGCTACTGCACTCTATGCCTAGCAGTGCCTGGCACACAGTAATTTCTCTATAAACATGCATTGAATTAAAAAAAAAAAATAGGACTTCCAGCCATGATAGAGGCATAGACAGACATGCTGTATCTCCCTCCACAAGAAGGAATACAACTACCTCAAAACTAGAAACAACCAGAAGTTCCAAAAAATCAAACTGCATGGAAAGTCCAACAAACAAAGATATAAAGAAGAAATACTCATCCAGACAGATAGGAGGGGTGGAGCCAGGGTGGAGAGGATGCGGTGCGGTGGCGGCAGCAGTGGCAGGCTGGCGGAAAGTGCAGTCACACGTTTTAAAATGTCAGGAGGGACACCTGGGGAGTGTTCCCAGCTCCTCACCGGACCTCGCAGCTCACGGTTCCAGCACTGGGGAAAATCAAGCCTCATTGCTTCTGACTGTGCAGACCAGTGGGGATTGGGGTGAAGGTAGAAACTGCTGGTCTCTCAGTAAAGGCCGCTTGTTTAAAGGCCCCCACGGTCCTAGTATGTCTGCAGACCCACCCACTCTGGGAATGACAACCACGGCTACAGCAGCTAGAGGGGCAACAATCTGGTGTGGAAGTGCGAGAGGTGTCTGGAAAAGGGGCGAGTGCTGGGCAGGTGGCATTGTTCCCTCTTGGACCCCTCTCCCACATACAGTGCCACAACATGGTGAAATGGGTTGCCCTGTACTGAGAAATCCCTAAGGCTCCACCTCTTACAATGTAACAGGAGCAACAGCTCTACCTAGGACGTGGAGGCAAACAAACACAGGAGCCTGTCAGAATGAGGAGATAGAGAAGTATGGTCCAAAAGAGGGAACAGATAAAGATTTCAGTGGGAGAACTAAGCAATGAGGAGACAGCCAACCTCACAGATGAGGAGATAAACAACCTAACAGATGCAGAATTCAAAACACTGGTGATAAAGATGCTCACAGGCTTGACAGATATGCTTGAGTACAACAAACACATGAGAAGAAGTGAAGGCTATGCTAAGTGAAACGAAGGAAAATGCACACAAAACCAATGGTGAAGGGAGGGAAACTGGGGTTCAGGTCAATGATTTGGAACATAAGAAAGAAAAAGACAGTCAATCAGTGCTGAATGAGGAAGCAAGAATTTTAAAAAATGAGGAAAACTTCCCAACTTTTGCGAAGGAGATGGACATATAGGTCCAGGAAGCACGAAGGGTCCTGGGCGAGCTGGACCCAGAGGGGACCACATCAGGACGCATCATGATTAAGATGCCAAAGGTGAAAGATAAAGAGAGTCCTGGGGGCAGCAAGAGAGAGGTGGAGAGTTGCCTACAGGGGGCTGCCTATAGGACTGTCAGCTGATTTCTCAGAGGGCACTTTGCAGGCAGGAAGGGATTGGCAAGCAATATTCAATGTGATGAAAGGCAACCTGCAAACAGGATTATTCTATCCAGCAAAGTTATCATTTGGAATGGAAGGGCAGATGAAGTGCTTCCCAGACTAGGTAAAGCTAAAGGAGCTCATCATCACCAAGCCATTATTATATGAAATGTCAAAGGGACTTACTTAAGAAAAAGATCAAAACTATGAACAGTAAAATGACAACAAACTCACAACTATCAACAACTGAATCTAAAAACAAAAACAAAATCCAACTAAGCAAATCAGAATAGGAACAGAATCATAGGTATGGGGATCATTTGAAGGGTTATCAGCTGGGAGGGGGCAAGGGGCAGGGGTAGAAATGGGGTTATGGTGCAGGGATTAAGTAACATAATCGGTTGGTACAAAATAGACAAGGGGGAAATTAAGAATAATATAGGAAAGGGTGAAGCCAAACAACTTATATGCATGACCCATGGACATGAACTAAGGGGGGTGGGATTACTGCAGAGAAAGGGGGTACTGGGTGGAGGGGAACAAAGGGGAAAAGAAATTGGCACTACTGTAACAACATAATCAATAAAATATACTTAAAAATAACAAAACAAATAAAGGAGTTAATTATCAAAAAAAAAAAAAAAGAAAGAAAAGTAAAAAAGCACAGGTACAGTCCTGAGAAGCCAGGTTTATTGCTGTTTCTGAGCTTATGAAATCACACCATACAATTTCATTAAAGTGCAGCAAAGTTTTTAAAAATTAAAAGACATAGTTGTCAAGATAAATTCACTATCACAGATAGTGCAAGAGTAGAATAATTCTGCAATTTTACTCTGGCTATAGAACTTGGTTCCTAGCTGTGCAATGCCCCTACTAGATTCAATAATTTCATATGTCTCCTGCATATTCCTTAGTGAGAAAGAGCATTCCCCAAGCATGAAGAGAAATAAAGTGTTAGCTATAAATAAGAAGTTTAGTTAATTGGCAGATTTTGTAATTCTAAGAGGAAAGTTGCTGCTACTCTTTGGCTAATTTTTAAGTAAACTCAAACTTAAGCAAATGTTCCCATTATCTAAGTGCTTTATTGCAGTGAACAATTTATTTCTTACATTACATGAGAACAATGATATGGCTAGAGTTCTAATGAACAATATGCAGCTTGGCTTAGCTGAGCTCAGTTTAGCTCCACCAGTTTTTTCATTCTGGAATGCAGGTAAAAGCACTAATCACTACCTGAGATATACTGTTTCAATTGTGGAGGGATGGAGCTACAGGAACTGAGCCATGGTATGCATGCACATTCTGCTCAATTCCATTTGCCAAAACAAGTCATGTGGCCAAGCCAGAGTTCATGAAGTGGGAAAAGAAATTTACTCACCTACCATAGGCAAGGAGCATGGGAAGGGGAATTATAAAAACTAGTAACAACAAAAAGACAGATGACAATGTTCCTGTCAACAAATGTTTTGGAGGATTTCAAATTATTTTTTATTAAACATTCTATTTTAGAATAGTTTTAGATTTATAGATAAGTTGTAAATGTGGTATACAGAGTTCCTATACAACCACATCCAAATTTTCCTAATGTTAACATCTTATTTATATGGTACATTTCTCATAACTCATTAGTTAGGACTAATACTACATTATAATTAAATAAATCCTACACTCTATTTATATTTTCTTATATTTTACCCACTCTTCATTTACTATTCCAGGACAACATATTCACTAATACCTATGATAAAGGGTTAATACCCAAAATTTGTAAAAAACTTATAAAATCATTATCAAAAAGACAAACAACCCACCCCTGGCTGCTGTGGCTCAGTGAATTGAGCGTCAGCCTGCAAGGCAAGTGTTGCTGGTTTGATTCCCAATCAGAGCACATGACTAGGTTGCATGTCAGGTCTCCAGTGGGGGGCGCGAGTGAGAGGCAACCACACAGTGATGTTTCTCTCCCTCTCTTTCTCCTTTTCCCTCTCTCTAAAAATAAACAAACAAATAAATAAATTATTATTGAAAAAAAGACAAAAAACCCAATTAAAAAGTGGGCAAAGGACCTAAATAGACACTTCTCCAAAGAGGACATACAGATGGCCAATAGACATATGAAAAGATGATCAACATCACTAATCATCAGAGACATGCAAATTAAAACCACAGTGAGATATCACTTCACATCTGTCAGAATGGCTATCATCAGTAAGTCACCAAATGACAAGTGCTGGTGAGGATGTGGAAAAAGGGGAACCCTTTGCACTGTCAGTGGGAATGCAGACTGGTGCAGCATCTGTGGGAAGCAGTATGGAGATACTTCAAAAATTTTTAAATAGGTCTGCTTTTTGACCCAGTGATCTCATTTCTGGGAATATATCTGAAGGAACCCAAAACACTAATTCAAAAGAACATAAGCACTGCTTTGTTCAATGTAACATTATTTACAATCACTAAGATATGGAAACAGCCCAAGTGTCCATCAATAGATGAATGGATAAAACAACTATGGGACATTTACAGAATGGAATTCTACTCAGCTGTGAATAAAGAAGAAAATTTTACCCTTTGCAACAGTATGGATGAACTTGGAGAACATTATGCTAAGTGAAATAAGCCCGTCAGAGAAAGACAAATACCATATGATTTCACTCATATGTGGAAACTAATGAACAAACTGAACTAACAAGCAAAACAGAGACAGACTAATAGATGCAGAGCAGATGACAACTATTGGGGAGGAGGTTAAGGAGAGGAGGGATTGAGCAAAAAGGAAAAAGTTCCAATGGACATGGACAACAATGTGGCAAATGCTGGAGGGAAAAGGGTATAAGGGGAATAAATGGTAATGAAAAAATATAGCAAAGATTAAATTAAAAAAATAACAAAAAGAAAAAATAGTTGTCTTCAAATGTCCAAAAATTCTGTTAAGGAAAAGGCCCTAAAACCATTCTGTATTGTTTCAGAGAGCTGAACTAAAACCAGTGGGTAAAATTATGAGATTAAATTTGACTCAACATAAGAAAACCTTTTTAAAATTTATTCAAATGTATTTATATAATTAAATATTTATTAAGCAATTATTATGTGCTAAGCATTCTTCTTGAGCTAGGAATATAATAACACTGAACAAGATGGAAAAGGTCCCTCCCTTCCCTTATAGCTTTTACATTTCAGATGGAAAACCAAAACAAACTGAAGGAGAATAATTTCAGAGATGATTAAGTGTTCTTCTGAAGAGAGTAACTAGGCTTCTGTAATAGGGTATATTGGTGCAGAGTTTGGAAAGGCCATTAGAGAAAAGAAAATGTCTAAAACTAATAACCACCTTATCAGGTAGTGAGCACTCCCCTACCGTAAACATTCATACTGTATATCATTAACATTAATTGAGAACTTTCTACCTGTTCAGCATTCCTTAAATACTTTACAACTCATTGAATCATCAAACAGCAGCAGGAACAACAAAACACACACACATACACTAGGAAATAGTATCTTGTGGATAAAACTATTATCCTTATTTTACAGATGAAGTAATAAAAGAACAGAAAAGTTAATGAACTTATTTAAGTTTGCAAGCTAGGAAATGACAGAACCACATTTCGAGCATATATGGTTAGACTACAGAGCATGTCTTAACCATGACACTAAGTGGCTACTAGGTTTGCTGTTTATTCATTCAATATTCAATGTTCTAATCCAATGACCACTTTGGGCAAGCCGCAGTGGAAGGCACTGAAAGTAGAGCCAAGAGTCCTGGCTCTCACAGAGTTTACAATCTATGCTTTAATAGATGCTGCTGGTTGTATTCTCTGGGAAGCAGACACTGAGTAAGAGTTGTAAGGGACAAGTTCCATAAAGATGTAACACCTGTGCCAGGAAAATGGAGAAAGCAGGACTGGGTAAGGAGAGCCCAATGCAATGCCAACTTAACAAAATCTCTGCCAGCCAAACAGGAAATTGGATCTATTCCCTAGCAGAAGAGTCCTGTGTTTGGTGGAAATTGCTAAGTTCTTTTATCACAGTCCATTCATTGGCCAAGGGCCACCCCAAAGATGATGTGGCCTCCACTCAAAAGGCTGAGGCTACCCTGATAATACTAGCAGCCTGAGGTTCTCAGTTAATCTCAATTTGTGCAAATTCATTTTTGAAGGGAAAATTAGGCCGCACATATTCATGTCTGCCACTGGGGTTTTTCCTGTACTGGGTAAGAGCATCAACTAGATCAGTGTTTCCTAAATGCCAAGAAGCACACTCCCTCCCTCCATCTGCAGGCATTTGTCTTCTTCTGCAGGGACACTGGTTGCCACACAGCAACTCCTTTCTTTCCTTGAGTCCTCCTCTCCCACACTTTTGGAACCCAGAGTATGGAATTTCAGGGTTCTCCCTTCTGCATTTAATTGGATTAAAAGCATAAATGATTTTCAAAGTTTCTGAATTGATATAATCTCTATAAAATAACGTAGGATATAAGCAAAGAGGAAATTTCCCTGGTCATAATAAAAGAATAAAAAGAGTTTCTTTATTCAAAATGAAGTCTAAACTGTGGTCTCATTGTCTCATGCTAGGTTCTGAAAAGCTTTATTTACAACATTGGTTTCTCAGGGCATGCCTGCATATCTGGATTCTATAAAAACAAAATGAGATGCAGTCTAGTACTTTCTGTGGACATCTGAATGACATATATTCTAGAAAGTCAATGACTGAATTACTAAGGGACTGAATTTCAAGAGAAATGCTAAATATACATGCCCTCTTACTCTCCTTTATTAATTACACATACATGAAATATTAGAAATGACAAAGTCTTTAGGAAGTATAATAAAATATGCAGAAGATTAGTTTAGTGAGGGGCAGCCACATTTTACATGCTACAGAGTGAATATGAGGTGACCATAGCTATCAGATTTTTTCCAAGGAAGAGATATTAGGCTTCCAGTTGATTGTAGAGAAAATAAATGGCTTAGTATAAAATATAAGGAGAAAAGTCTAAAGTAAATATACAGAGAAACTATAATAACCCCTTTTTCTAAGCAAAAATTGGGATGGGTATTCTTAAGTGGTTTGAAAACAGGACAGCTTACTAGAAATTTGTCTGGTTTGCAGAACTGTAGAATGCTGAAATAGCTAACATTTATTGAATAGACTAAGTATGGTTATAAATATTGATTTAGTATTACAACGGCCTATAAGATTGGTTTTAGCTTTTCCATTTTACAGAGGGACATAAAAATTAAGTAACTTGTACAGTAAGAAACAGGGTCAGGTCTCTAAATCTGGCACCAGAGTCAATGCTATAATCTCCACCTTGTGCTGCCTCTCCTGCAGGGCAATCTTAGCACATGCATGATGCATACAGAAATGAGCCATTCGAACCGTCTTCAAGAAAGGACATTTTCCCCCATTTCCAGGAGTGCTGTCTGTAGACAATCTTTTACAAAGAGGTTGTCATACTCTTTGGGAAGTGCCTCAGGTCAGAGTGGCCCCTAGAAGTCATGTCCTTCCTGAGGCAACCCATATTCAATGACTGAGGTGGGATTGTAATGGGGCAATTATTATGGCCCAATGAGGAGCTACTGTGATCAGCCATTTCAGCTCTGGAGCTACCTATAGGGTTTGTCATGCCTCTCACCAGGTCTGCATTGCAGTTTGACACCTGCCCAGTCCTGCTTCCTCTCCTTTCCTACCACAGGTCTCAATCACAAGGGCACTTTCTAACAAAATACTATGCACTGAACTCTGCATCAAAGTGAGCTTCTTGGAGACTAACTATGACAATATGTCTCTGTGAAAGGCTATGGAAAAGGAAAGAGATTTTCTCAAATTCCAGATTCCCTATATACATTAATGTAAATGAAACAATAATGATCAACATGGCAATAGCTATACAGGGGGTGAGCAAAAGTTGGTTCACAGTTGTGAGTCTAGTTAAAAATGCTATTGTAATAATCATAACCTGCATGTCTTTTTCCATATGAACAAGTGTAAATATACTCTTGCCCACCCCTCTATGTGTCAGGCATTATTCTAAACACTTAAATATTTTAACTAAAAGTATTTTCCCAGAAACTGTGTGAGAGTGATATGAATAACATCCGTATCTGACAAAGGAGAAAACTCAGAAACACATAAATTAACTTGGCTAAGGTTGCACAACAGATGTAATCTGGTGAATGAATGTAGGTCTGCTCTACTCTACATGTAACTGTGACCTGCTCACAGAGCTAAATAGGGATAGAGCTGAGGCCCATGTTTTTTTCCCCCTTTTCCTAGGCTCTTTCAGGTCCACAATGCCATGGTGAGGATATCCTAGCTCAAATGTATGTGTGTATATCAACTTTTTTAAAAGTTAAAAACCAATAGACATATCAAAAAATATACGAATCTTGTAACCTTCCAATTATCTACACACTAAAATAAATCCTCAAATGAGAAATAAGTTTAAAAGGGACAAATAAAGACACAGTCTTTTTGTATTTGCTCTAGATCAAAGCTCTCATACTGAGACATTTGCTCAGGGTGCCAAATAAGGCCAGAAAGTCCCATTTGGGAGATGGTACTGACAAAGCAAAGGAAAATTTCATCAAAGGCCTGAAACACAGTCTCAATATGACCTGGGCATACTACTATTCACAGGGTAGGTATCAACCAAATCTTTCAGTAACAGTCAAATAATTTATTTAATCATGCAATAATTACTTCCTTAATAAATTCTATAAACACACCAAAGCCATCTTCTTAAGGCTTCCCAGACATAGTCTATTACTGTCTGTATCTCTAGCTCTCATTAGGCAGCAAGCCCTTTGATGCCAAAATCTATGCCTCATTCACTACATATTCTCAGTACCTTTTGCAAGTGTGATGCAAAGTACACAGAGTCATGAACATAATTAGGCTCAGTGGGGTGACTTGCGTTGTCCAGCAAGCACTGATGAGTTATATTAAAAGAAGGAGGAGGAGGAGGAGAACGAGAAGGAGGAGGAGAAGAAGGAGAAAGTTTCCGTATATAAAACAACTGGGTAATATTAGGTAAGTTGAAAAAGGCAGAGAGAAAGAACTGTTGCCAAGAAATTAAATTTTAATAAAAACTTAATTTGCCTTATGTTGTATTTGATTTGCCATCCACTTTGATTTCTTAGAGTATATATACATTGACATTTTCATCAGCTAAGCACAAAGATGCTACACTTACTTTTATAGAGTGAGATTGAAAGAGGCGCCACTTCAAAATGATGCAAAATTGAAGCCAACACTAAAAATGTCAATTCAAATAAAACATGATGCACATTGATGAGAAAAAAAATCTTAATTCCTTCAAGATCAAAACAGAAATCTAATGCTCTTAGTTGTTTCAGAAAGAGTCAGAATGTGTAATTAATATTTGTATAATGGACTTCATTTTTATTACTGTCTTGTTCTACCCAAATGCAGATGCTGAGAGTGAATTGGAAATCCTTTCTAAACCACTAATGGTCAAGGACACCACCCTCTGTTTTCAGGGGTTAGGAATGTCCAGGGGAAGCTAAGCAAGGAGTAGTCACAGCACAGGCAGCTCAGGTGAACTCAATAAATTGCCTGGCATAGCTGATCAGCACTTTCACTAGAAGGTTCTTATACATGGAGCAGGTAAGTGATAATGGGCTGCCCTGTCCAACAGTATGGAGAATAGAGAGCTAACCTGGAACCTCACATAGGTGGTGTGCAGTAGCCAAGCGATGGCCACCAGCTTAGGGCTACAAGCCTTACGCTGGCATCCACCCAGCTTCCTAACATTGGTAACTAATATACACTTGGAGATCTCTTGATAATAATTCTACTTTCTCCTCATATCACCTCTCTATATGTCTTTCTTCTCAGGCCCCTCTGACTTCTTGGTCACTTTCCATCTAGATCTACACCTAACTTTCAGTTCATGAATTTCATCTAGTCTCCCCCAGAGGTGGAGTTAGACTGAGACTTCCAATAAGGGAGAGACCTACGAAAACAAGTTTTCCCAATTATCAACCAGAATTTGACTTCATCAAGAAGCATTTTGAGTGTTAGCTATTTTCTCTTAAATTAGTTTCACCCTCAGGTCTCTATTCAATGTCCTATGGATTCATATTTTTGCTAACAAGTGTTGGATAAAGTGAGAAATACAAGTAGAAAACTAAAAGAGTTGTTTCACTATAAACTTTGTAAATTATTGAGATACAAACATAAATGTTTTATATTCATGTGGAATAGAGCCATACAAAAATTAGGAGAGAGGCACTCTCCCTACTGCTCTATGAGGAAATGCAGCTCAACTTCAGCTTATTGGCTTTGAAGACTAGTAAGCACCAGTTTGATGCTTCCAGGACTTCAGTATACTAGCAGCACTTGTACTCAGCAGTGAGTGCCCATTGCATCCAATTTACCCATGCAAAAGGAGCTGGAGCATTAAGAATGGAGAGATAATTTGGTCAAAGCAATGAGGCTGCTGACCGAATTAGTCTATTGCATTATAAGGTAGAATAGTTGTAAGGATGTTATCAGGAGTTGGAGGGAGAACAAGTTAAGACCAAGAGTAAAACATAAATTGCATACAGGTGAATAGAAAAGGTGCGCAAAAGATAATCTAATGAATCTTAAAATTGTTGGTAATTGAGACAATAGCAAACAACCAGAACACAAGCAAGCATTCAATCACAGTGTAAGTCTGGCCAAAATGGCTGTATTGAGGAGTGAAATGGGATTAAAATATACCAAGTCTGAGTTTGATTGCTTGTGCTTGGCTGCTGTTGAGATATATCTTTGGCAGAAAGGGCTTGCCAAAGATAAGATAAAACAAGAGATAAAATTTAATCTGCTAGGATATACTGCCAACAAGAAAAAATAGAGGTATTTTCAGGATGCTCTGCTATACTGATGACGTATGGTTCTGCCTGTACTTGGGCACTGGAAAGCCAAAGGCAACAGCTTTGCCCATGAAGATGGACCTATTGTAGAAGTACAGCACACAACATTAGAAGTCTAGCAGGCAACTTCAGTTCTCCAGGAAATGTGCATATTCTACAAAACAACTATTATCTGATATATTGCCTTCAAAGAGCAAGGATGTCTGCATTCATCATAGGAAGCTGAGTGTTGAGGATTTAAATGTGGACTTTAACTTGAAGTCTGAGAAATCTACCTCCTGATTATACAAAGGGACAAGTGCTCACCACTGCATCAAAAACATACATGTCGTTTAAGTTCCTCTGCACTGACTGTAAACATGTCACCTATTCCAATGCTAACTTGGCATTCTTAGAGCTAAAAATATTACTATGCTTAGTACGCCTAATTTTTGTGGCATAAAACAGTGGTAAAAGCAGGTAAAACTAATACGAACAGAAGCTGAATATTATAAAAACCCGAAGATGAACTGCAATACTGCTGGGAAAAATTTATATAAATACATAATAAAGTTATACTATAGGAAAGGGAGGTTCTTGAAGAATTAGTGAGAAGAAATGTTCCAAAGGGAACTGAAGAAGGCTCTTCATTAAAAACAAAAATGGTAGAGGGAGAAAGAAAAAGAGGTTACAATGATGAGAATAAAAGAAGTTGTTATCTCAAGCTGTGACACTTGAGAAAGTTTTGCTTCTGGACCACAGATTTTGAAGGGGCATAAGGTTACTGGAAAATACCATAAGGCTACTTAAAGGCCAGTGAATTCCTGAAAAGCACGGGGTGCAGAGGTCATAGAACAAGCACCACGGTGGCCGGTGGTCGGGAGGGGTGAGAGTTCACTATGCATACCAGGAACATTGCTTCACTGATTTTAACAATTAGAAGACAAAGAAGAAAAAAAGACCTCTGCTGAAGAGCCTCCCTTTGTTCCAGCACCTCTAGGTAGTTCACCCGCTCACAGGCCAGGAACATGGCAGTGAGGCTGCAGAGGCAGGGAGGAAAAGAGGGAGAGAGATTCATCAACATTCTATATAGTCCTTTCAGTGAATCACAAAATGTTTGGGATTTGTTTAAGCATGTCGATGTACCTTTATTCCTGTAGTGCCTGATACATGTACCATGGAAGAATACTGCCTACTTTATTATATTACACATGCACTATTAAAACACTGACCAAAAATAAATAAATAAATAAAAACACTAACCAAAATTAGATTACCAGTATTTTAAAAATTTGCCGTTGGCAGCTGTCAAATTCATAAAATGAGCAATACAAATTATAAGCACAGTTCGAATCTTTCTGCTCCCTTTGGAAATTTGTGACCAGAGGCTAATATTTTACACAAATTAATAGGTAACCAACCAAAAGTATTGGCAGGAGGTCATAGTTTGGTCCATTAAGAAGCAGATTCTGAGAAGCAGATTAGTTTGGAAAATATTTATTAAGAAGCACCCTAGGGGTCCACACCCATGTGCCTGAGGAAGGAAGGAGATAGAAATAAGGTAAGGTAGGGAGATATGGACCCACAAGGTAAACTCAACAACAGCCTCAGCTGACCCCGGGGGGGAGCTCTAGAGCTACAAAGACTCTTCAGCATTGTCCCAGTTTGGATCAACATAACCAGGCCTTTATACCCTGATATTGATTAGTCATTTTATGTGGGCCACTCTGGGAAAAGTAAATGTTTAGGCAAGGTGGCTGTATAGCTGGAACAATCTCTAAGAGGGCTGATAGTTGAAGGTCGTGATTGATAGCACACTCAGCTCTCAGGACATTGAGTCCTTCACTGGTGGAAGGCACATCATATGTCCACCCTCTAGGGTGTCTGTGTATCTAAGACTATACCCAAAAATATGAAGAAGGTACAGAAAAATCAAATATATAAGATACGGTTCTCTCTCTCTTTAGTAAAAAAAAAAAAAAAAGGAACCATGTAACACACACATTCAAGAGGAAGTAGAGCATATTTAAGTCAGTTCTGACCCTTGCAAGTTGTGTGAGCTTAACTCTTCTATGGCTGTAATTTTTATTTGGAAATTATAGATAAAACTGTATTTGTTTTCTATAGCCGCTGTAACAAATTGCTACAAACTTAGCAACATAAAACACAAATGTATTATCTCACAGCTCTGAGGTCTTGCCTGCTGTCTGTGCCCTGGGTCCCACCAGGTGGAAATCAAAGTCTCAGCAAGGCTGCATTCCTTTCAGAGGCTCTGTGGGAGAATCCACTTCTTTGCTCATTCAAAATATTGGAGAATCCAGTTTCTTGCAGTTGTAGAACTGAGGTCCCCATTTCTTTGCTGTCAGCTGATGGCCACTCCCAGCTTCTAAAAAGTCACATATATTTCTTGGCTTTTGATTCCCTTTTCTTCATCTTCAAAGGCAATAATCGTGGGTCATGTCTATTTTATGCTTTGAATCTCACCTGCATCTTCTTCTGGCACATCTCTGACTGAGTTTACTGTGTTTCTCTTTCATTTTTAAGGGCTCATGTGACTGACTGGGTCTACTCAAATAATTCAGGATAATCCCCCTATTTTAATGTCTATCACTTTAATTTGCATAATTTCTTTTACCAGGTGATATACTCACAAATTCTAGGGATTCGGGTGTAAACATCTTTGGAAGCCCTTGTTCTGCCTATCTCAAGTCCTAATGTTGTGTGGGGAGATAATGTTAAATGCCTACATCTGACAGTGTAAACCCTCAATAGACAAAGTTTACACCAGGAATTTGAGAAAAGACTAATGAATAAGCACTGGAGTCATCAGTAAAGGCTTCATGGAGAAAAGGGGCTGGAACTTAAAGGACAAGAAGAATTTGGATAGAAGAAAGAACAGAAAAAAGCTGTCATGTCATGAGAATAATATAAGCAAAAAACAAGTTTTTGTAGCAAGAAACAGGATTTAAAGACAAATGCTTGCTCTGCTTATAATGAGTTCTCTTGTTAAGCAATTTAATAAACCTCTCTGAGCCTTAGTTTTCTTTCTTTCTTTTTTACTATCTATTTAGTATCCTTTCTTTGTCCCTCAGTTTCAGTGGTTTTGGAAAACCTACACTGTCTTCACTACCACATTTCCAGGAGGCTAAGTAAGTCATCTCTGATATACTGTACTTGTGTCATTCCAAAATACTGACGTGAATAGTTTTGCAAAGTTCATAAGCATATGAGGGGAAGCTCCTTAGTCTCTAACTTTCTTTGTTGCTACAACCCATCAGTGAGCTGTAATGCTCACATATTGGAAGTACGTATTAACACATATAGGTAATATTAACATATATGTTACTATATTATGTTAAATATTAATAAATCTAACTTAAATTTTAATTATTTTCATTTTAGGTAAAAATATTTTTTAATAGTATCAATACATTTCCTTTACATTACAATTGATTGTCCTAATGTGACTTTGGAGTGGAGGTCTTCCTAAGTTTAGTTTAGAATGTCATAATGTATATACATCCTGACAAATCCATCCCTATGATTCTTGCACTGTGTTTGTAGTCTCAGATATCAGCCTTCTTTTTTTGACTTGTTCAAAGAAGTATTCCAACATGTACCTGAAGAGGGTATGTTTGATTTTGTGGTAAAGGTTGAATTGGGTTGCCTTCTTCTTAACAATGTACTAAGAAGTATGCAGATCAAGAGAACTTTTTCAAATAGTCCAAAACTGCTATTGATCAAGAATTCCGGGAAACTTGTTCAGGAAAACTCTGAAGATTGACTTAAAAAAAAAAGTAAAGTGTGTACTTCCCCTGATGCAACCTTATCTAACTGAAGTTACTAAGTCTCAATTCCCCAAAACTGCCAGGTGACTTGGCCTCTATAGGGAGAAGAGCCTTTGGGAATATCCATCTGTGCCTTCTTTCTCCAAGATAAATTTTCTGATAGTTCAAACTTCATCTCTGAAGTAAATACCGTATCTTGGATCCATTGCTTCTGATTCCTTTTTGTCCTCATAGATTATGACTCTGACTCCAATATTAGGATCCTAAACAGCTTTCACCAATCTGCAGACTAAAATTTAAACATTGTGTCATGGATACCTTCACTCTCTATCACAATACTAGTGGACAGGATTAAATTTTGTAAAAGCTTGTTAGAAAATTTTAGAATTAATATTTCTTTAAATAAATCATTGAGAATTTTGTTCTGAGAACTTGTAGACATTAGGAAGATGGTCTTGTCCACCTGACTAGAGGAACACAAAATATGGTGGTGGGGAGTGGTTTGGGAGTGGGGAGAAGGGCTCAGAGTTGTCCTAGACAATAATCCAGTCATGGTGTGATGAGATGCTCATGTGACTCCACCACATCTATCCAATACAGAGAAACAAACACAAAAAGGCAGCCAAAATGAGAAAACAAAGAAACATGCCCTCAAATGAAAGAACATGAGAAATCTAAATGAAATGGAGCCGAGCAATCAACCAGATATAGAGTTTAAAACAATTGTTATAAGGATGCTTAAGGAATTTAGGGGAAGAATTGATTAAGTCAGTGTGAACTTAAAGAGCAAGTAAGCATAAAAAAAGGATGTAGAATCCATAAAAAGAACCAGTCAGAAATGAAGAACACAATATCTGAAGTGAAGACTACACTATAATGAATAAACAGATTACATGAAGCAGAGGATCAAATCAGTGATCTGGAAGAAAAGGTAGCAGAAAACACTCAATCAGAGAAGCAAGATGGGAAAAGAGTTTTAAAAATGAAGATAGGGACTTTTGGTCAAAATGGAAGTGTAGATAAACATCGCTCCCCTCCTTGCACAACCACATCAAAAATACAACTAAATTATAGAAAAAACATCACTCAGAACCATCAGATATCAAGTTTAACGGACATCTGACTATGGAATTAAAGAAACCACATTAATCCAAACTGGTAGGAGGAGCAGAGACACAGAACAGGCTGGTACCACATCCACATGTGGTGGACAAAAATATGGGAGGGGTGTCTCAAAAGTGAGGAATTCCAGCTCCACACCAGGCCAGGGTTTCAGTGAGAAGAATATAAGTCCCCATAACTTCTGGCTGCAAAAATCAACAGATTGAATCAGTGGAAGAAAATTCTTGAGTCCCAAGTAGTTCTTCTTAAAGAACTCACACATGGACTACTCAGTCTTACTCCCTCTGAGCTCCAATACTGAAATAGCATGGTGAAAGCCACCAGTGGCATACAGGGAGGAACTGAATAATATGGCATCAAGACAAAAGCTGGGGGACAGCTTTCTCTCAGACAGAAAAGCAGGCAGAAGTCATTGTCCCTTTGCTGAACCCTCCCCACACAGAGCCACAGAGCCAGCAGGCATGTACCATATCTGAGACACCATCAACATGACTAAAATTTTCTGTCCCACCCTAAATATGCCCTGAGACTCTGTCCCACCCAAGTTATTTCTACCCAAGCTGTTAACAGTGACTTTTCTATATGAATGATGGGTCTTGGCTCATGTTTCACAACTTCCTAAATCTTCTCAAACCAACAGCTGGTCTCAGTGAGCTCCCAGCTCCCGTACCACTTACTAAGTGGCCTCATGCCCAGAACTAGCAACATTCAGCTGATATTCACAACTTGAATTCTCCTGTGAAACTCCAATCCCAACACAAGTAGCAGCCATCTTAGATTGCTTTATACTTCAGGCAGGGTGGCCCCGGGCAGAACACAGGTTGGGACTGACCTTAGCCTGCACCACCGAGGAAACATCAGAGCCTCCACACCGAGTGGACAGCTATAAACCATGTCAGAGCATCGCCACCCTGCCCCTGCAAAGCTGAACCTCCCAGGAGGGCAGAAGTTGGTGATCAGTGGACATTGCCAGTCCTTGCAGCTGACTCTCCTGTGTAAATTCTCCCATTGACCTGACAATAGCAATCAAGGCTCAACTAAAAGGGGAGGGTATACTCAGCCCACATGAAAGGTGCACCTTGAGTACCCAACTTCAGTGATAGGGGATGCTGTGTCATTGGATCCTACAGGACACCTACTACATTAGGTCACACTACCAAGAAATGGAGTCAAATCAGCTCTACCTAATACATAGAAACAAACACAGGGAGGCTGCCAAAATTATGAGACAAAAAAAAATGGCTTAAATGAAATAACAAATCAAGACTCGGGGGAAAAAAAGCAAAAAAAAGGGAGCTAAGCAATCTCAGATACAGAGTTTAAAACAGTGGTGATAAGGATGCTCAAGGAACTTAGTGAGGATCTCAGCAGCAGAAAAAAGACCTAGCCAGAAACAAAGAAAACACTATTTGAAATAAAGAACAATTTACAGGAAAACAACAGTAGAATGGATGAAGCTGAGGATAAAATCAATGATTTGAAACATAAGAAAGAAAAAACAACCAATCAGAACAAGAAGAAAAAAGAATTAAAGAAAATGAAGATAGTGTAAGCAGCCTCTGGGACAACTTTAAGCATTCCAGCATTTGCATTATAGAGGTGCCAGAAGGAGAAGAGAAAGAGCAAGAAGTTGGAAATCTATTTGAAAAGATAATGAAAGAAAAATTCCTTAATTTGGTCAAGAAAATAGACATGCAAGTCCAGGAACCACAGAGAGTCCCAAACAAGATGGATACAAAGAGGCCCACTCCAAGACAAATCATATTTAAAATGCCAAAGGTTAAAGATACAGAATGAATTTTAAAAGCAGCAAGAGAAAAGCAGTTAGTTACCTATAGTGGAGTTACTATAAGGCTGTCAGCTGATTTCTCAAAAGAAACTTTGCAGGCAAGAAAGGACTGGCAAGAGGTATTCAAAGTGATGAAAAGCAAGAACACACAAGCAAGATTACTCTGTCCAGCAAAGCTATCATTTAGAATGGAAGGGCAGATAAAGTGCTTCTCAGACAAGGTAAAGCTAAAGGAGTTCACCATCACCAAGCCCCTAATATATGAAAAGTTAAAGGGACATTTGTAAGAAAAAGAGGAAGATCAAAACAATGAACAGTAAAATGATGACAAATTCACTACTACCAACAAATGAATCTAAAAAAAAAAACAAACAAACAAAAAAAAAAACCCAAACTAAGCCAACAACTAGAACAGGAACAGAACCATAGTTATGGAGATCATATGGAGGATTGTCAGTGGGGAGAGGGAAGGGGAGAATTGGGGAAAAATATGTAGGGATCAAGAAGCATAACTTCTTGGTACAAAATAAACAGGTGGATGTTACAAATAGTATAGGAAATGAGAAGCCAAAGAACTTATATGCATGACCCATGGACATGAAATAAGGGAGGGGGTGGATTGCTGGAGAGAAGGGAGATACTGAGCAGAGGGGGGCAAAGGGGAAAAAATTGGGACAACTGTAATAGCATAATCAATAAAATATACTTAAAATAAAAAGAAAAAAATACTTAAAATTAAAAAAGAAAAACAATTATGTCCAACTCAACTAAGCTTAAAAATTATATGTAAACATGGCTGTATCTGATGTCCTAAGGGTTAGCAATACTTCAAATTAAATAATGAAATTTCAATTCAGGAGACACACATTGTAACCAATATTTTGAAAACAATAAAAATTATCATCTTTGCTTTCAGGCATAGAAATAGCTTCAAACTGACTAACTTAATTCTTCAACTTTATTTTCTCTGGCAACCCATACATACTTTGATTTAAATGACACTTTTGGTGTTGAATTAAGACTGAAGTCAGAAGACCTGTGTTAAAATATTGGCACCTTCTTTTACTAGCTTTGTGACACTGAGCAAGGCCACAAACTTTTTGAACCTCAGTGTGATCATTTGGGATGTGATATTAACAGACTAATATCTATCCTGTGTTCTTTAAATGGTTATGTATAGGATACAACAAAATAATTCATTATAGAATTACTTTCTAAAATATTTACATTTATAATGATTTGGTAATTACAGATAAAATAAAACTTATGATATAAACAAATGATATTTATACATTAATTAACTTCATATTTTATGCAAATGTTATTAAATAAACCACATTTTAAAAGTAATGACTCTACTTTCAAGGATAATATGCTCTATCTGAGAAGACATATACATAAGGAGATTTTACCTTCTTTTACTAACACCATAGGAACTTGTGTAAATTTCTAAAACTCACTGGGATTCAGTTTCCTCAGCTCTAAACGGGGAGTATTGGTTTGGTGAGCTCCAAGCTTCTTCAAAGTAAGATTTGAAGAAGAGATCTGAAAGGAAGTTGCCATTTGAAAGTGAGATTTGGCAATAATAAAAGAAAATATTACTAGTGCATCTTGCTTAATTGCAGTTAAAAGAATCAAAAAGAAGAGTAGTATCTTTAAACCATATCATTTTTTAATAATAGTGGATAGAATAATTGACTAAATAACCTGCAAAGGTAGCCACTTGAAAGCTTATGATAACCATGACAACAAAACTCCATATCACATTTTCTTTTAAATGGTAAAGTACCATTAGACACCACACAGAACTACTTAATTTTCAATCAAACTCTCAAATTTGGCATGTGTGCCCTCATAAGCCAATTAATTGGGCACTGTACCTTGCACGGTGCCATGTGATGCTGTTTTCAGCAACCAGAGCATGAAAGTTCTGCAAGTAGCTTAGTCCTAGACTGTCAGGCAGAACAGGGCACAGGTGCTGAATCCTGAGGGTCTGGAACTCTGCATTTTTTTCAAATCAGTGTTGTAATAAAAATGATTCCTTCAATTGTATAGTGTTTTGCATACATTATCTTATGTGATGCTGCCAAGTAGGTACAATGGGTAGAATTCTCCATTGTATAGATAAGAAAAAGGATGTATGTCACTGAGGTGACATAGCAAGTAAATAATTATTCTAGACCTAGACTTCACATTCTCTTACTTACAGTCCAGTCTTTTGTTTTCACTGTTCCAGCCTTGTCAATAATAATTATGGCTATTATAATTTTAAAGATTTTATTTATTTAATTTTTAGAGAGAGGGCAAGGGAGGGAGAAGGAGAGGGAGAAAAACATTGATGTGCCAGAGATACATTGATTGGTGGCTTCTCACACAACTCCAACTGGGGACTTGGCTCATAACCCAAGAATGGGTTATGGGAATCAAGCCAGTGACCTTTTCGTTCACAGGCTGGTGCTCGCTCCACTGAGGCACCCCAGCCAGGGTGTAATTATGGCTCTTATTTACTAAGCACTTACTGTGTGTCAAGCACATACTGAGTTCTTTAGATACTCCATTTTGTTTAATTAACCCAAATCCCAGAGAGTAGAAACTTTTATTACATGCATTTTACAGACAAGGAAACTGAAGCCTGGGGGAGAAGTAGAAATGCCTTGCTCAAGGTCACATGGACTCACGCCCATGTCTGCCTGACTTCAGCCTCTTCTAACCTTTCCCCTTGGCAGCTTATTTATCTCTGGAAGTTACCATTGCAAAAGTTCCCATAAGTAAACAAGTAACAATGTCTCACAGACTACACATAATGTAGATTTTATGTAAATTAACAAAGATTATGAAGAACAGTTCCCTAAGAAATACATGAACTGATGTTTGAATAGTACTAAAATACATAAAGAGAAAGGAAGAGGCAAGAGAAGATTTTGTGCATTTTAAAGAGAAAGCAACAGGTAATATTAATTATCTCACATTCCAGCAAATCACTCCACTCACTACTAAACAATAAGCACAGACTATGAGCTGTAATTCTCCAGTTTAAGATGTAATCTAGTAACTGTACCTCTGTTTCTTTGCCTCTGCTGCCCCCTCTGGAATAAGTCGCCCAACTTCCCAACCAAACCGCTTGACTTTTTTTGAAAGTCAGTTCAAGGGTAAATCTATAAATCTTGGTGAAGCCTCCTCTGGTTCTCCCCTGCAGGTTCAGCTTGCCTTCCTTTAGCTCCTCACTGCACCTGCACCTGCACCTGCACATAACTCCAGTGTAGCAGTCATCACTTGTCCTTGCCACACCGTGTGTTGTTATCTTTGTTATCTAAATCCCATAATATCAACAGCATGGAGCATTTAACAAATACTCAATATACATTCCAGAAATAAATAAATTCCTTAAAAAATATTTGTGACCTTGGACTATATAATTTAGAATAGTGGCTCTAAGTGTTAAGGACTCCATCTAATTCAGGTTATTCTAAAAAATATTTCCCCTGTGGCTTAACCCTGAGTAAAAGAAATACATAGGGATGATTTGAGAATGTGAGAACCCTTGCCAGAAAATGAAATATATGCAACGTAAATATCTAACCAATGCATAAATGTGCACAGAAAGGGATAGATGAGACACTCACCCAACAGTTTCTGAATCTTCTACAAGTAGTTTATGATTGCAGACTGCCATGGAACACAATGAATAAAAGATTCAACTGTGTGTGTTTTAGGTTGGTGAATGGTGGGCAGTACAGAGAACTGGTAACAAACAGGGAAAATATTCAGATTAGATATTCAGAAATACCTAAGATAATTAATTTCCCAGTGAGAGTGAAATCTAAAAAATGACTGTTGCTAAAAGTGTCACACTTACCTGACACCTTAAATCTTGTGTATTGTTCTTATAATAAAAATGAAATATTTTCTAGATGGAAAAACACACATGTAAATCAACATTGGGAGTTTGTGTGGAAATAAGAAAGAATGTAAAGGTTTTTCAGCTTCACCGTAGGCCACAATCCAGGGGAGCCTGTGTTTAGAATAAAACTGAGTGTGTAATAGGTACCCACCATTCCCATGGGAACTGACTTTCCCAGCCATCGCTGCAGATGAAGAGCCCCTTCCTATACTGTAAGTACTTAGCAAGAGGAGGAAATAGAATCACCAGAAGTTAGAACTAGAAAGTTGTAGGAATCATCTTCTTTTGCCATACTTATTTTCAGATGAGGAACTCCTTCAGCGTCCAGAAATGCAAAGAAGGGGCTAAAACATGAGGTCTCTGATTCATAATCCAGTGTTCTTTAAACTACATAAGATTATGTCAAAATCAGAGCAAAAATAAAATACTGAAACTACTAGGCATAACACTCAGAAGAAATTCTATAAGGAAAAGATTTTGCTCTGTTTCAATGTTGAGTCTTTGTTTCTTTCTTGTTTACTGAAGAATGACAGGGACCACAGTGTCCTAGTGACATCTGGTGTCTAAACCAGGGTAATACAAAATACAGGAATAATGGAAATATTTTTGTTTAACATTTTGCTAGGATAATTAAATCCAAAACTTGGAGATTATGTTATAATTTTTGAAGATGTCTTTTCTGGTTCCCTTCCTCATTAATATATCTACAAAGCTGTGCTTTATAGTAATTCTCTTTTTGTAATAACAGTGAATTATTGGTAATCTTGTGCCATCTGAGTCTAAATTAAATAATCTATTAAACAAAGATTTCAGAAAACTTACTAGGTGACAAAAACAGTTCCAGCAACTGGGGATGAACATATAGATATATATTATCTCTTTCTTCAGAAGCATCAATGACTACCTGGGTAAACTGACTCATTACAGGGAATTACAATACAATGTGATGAGGGCTAAAACTAAAATATGTGTAAAATATGCTGAGAAAGAAATGCTGGGGAAGAAGCAAGTAGGAAGTCAGGAAGGCTTCAGAGAAAATGAGACCTTTTAACTTAATATTAATAAGGATTTGGGAATCCACATGAGTTAAAAAGCAAAAGGTCTTAATTCATTCTCTCAAATATATACATATACATATATACACATATGTATATAATGTTAAGTTACATTTGTATATAAAGTATCTAGCATCTAAATATGTTTTTATTAAATTTCATTCCATGAGTATGACTGTCACTGATATGTCTTCAATATTGGTCAACTTGGTCCTATAAAGAAAAAGCACTGCTTCTGGTCAAGGATACAGGGGTGTCCCTAATAATCTCAATAATTCTTATTCCTATATCTGTTAAGTAGAAGAGCTGGGGGTAAAAAAAAAACAGAGTTGATGATTTTGAAGTATTCAAGTCTTACTTTTATTCCTCATGGTACTGGAGATAAAACAGTGAACTAAATAAATCCATGCCCTCATTGTACTTGCATTCAAGAAGGAACGACAGTCAGTAAATAAATAAATGAAATATACAGTAAGTCAGATGACTTTAAGTATTATTAACAAACATTGAGCAGGAATGAGAAATGGATAGTGCTGAGAAGGATATAATTTAAATATGATGGTCAGAGAAAACCTCCCTGAGAAATTGACATTCAGCAAAGGCCTGAAGGAGGTAACAGGGGAGAAATGTAGGTATTGGAAAAGAGTGCTTCAAGCAAAGGGAACAATAAGAATAAAAGCTTGTGTTCGGAGAAAATATAGAGTGTGAAGAACACCAAGGAGGACAGTGGGACTAATGAATGAGGTCAAGATAAAGCGGAAGAAATTAGGTCTGAAAAAAAAATGGAGGCCATATCATGCAGGTCTTGTTGGCCATTACAAGGAGAATGGTGGGAAACTGTTGTAGAGTTTTGGTATAGACTGACAGTACTCAATCTGACTTTGTTGCTGAATCAGAGAGATCAAAAGTACAGTATTTTATTTATTCAGGAAACAGATGGAGGCCACCTGGTGTAGGAGAGGAATAACAAGATCATTTATACATTCTGAAGGTATAATTGACAGTATTGATTGATGGATCAAATGTATAAAAGAAAAAGAGAAAAGTCACTTGGGGGGGTGACTCCTAGTTTCTTAAGCAATTGAAAGAAGTTGACATTAAATGAAATCAGGAAATGGACAGGTTTGGAGGAGCTGGATATCAAGAGTCCAAATTAGGGTATATTATATTTGAGATATCTATTAACAGCACAAGTGAGGATGTCCAGTAGCAGTTAAATAGAATCCTGAATTCAGTGGCAAGGACATTTGAACATTAATAACATACAATAATCTGTAAAGCCATAAAATTGGATGATATATCCTTGGGAGTGAGTGTTGATAGAGAAGAGAAGGGATCTAAGAACTAACCTCCAGTGAACTCTAGTGAAAAAAATGAGCACAATCAGTAAAGAAACCATGGGGAATAAGAGAACTGAGAAAGTAATTTCCAGAAGCCAAGTGAAGAAAGGGAAGAGTCATCCAAGGCATCAAAGCACCTGAGAGTTTGATTAAGACTGAGAATTATGTTTCCTCTATTTCCACTGATAATTTTTATCATAAATGAATGCTGGATTTTGTCGAATGCTTTTTCTTCACCCATTGATATGCTCATGTAATTTTTGTTTATATGGTTATCACAAATTGATTTGCAGACATCAAATCACATCATAAAGGCTATATATGACAAACCCAGAGCTAACGTTATACTCAATGGGGAAAAGCTAAAAAGGCTTTCCTTAAGATCCAGAACATGACAATGATGTTCACTTTCACAACTTTTATTCAACATGGTTTTGGAAGTCCTAATCACAGTTATCAGACAGGAAAAAAATAAAAGGCATCCAAATTGAAAAGGAAGAAATAAAACTGTCATTTTTTGCATATGGCATGATACTGTACATAGAGAACCCCAAAGATTCTACCAAAAAACTATTAGAACTAATAAATTAATTCAATAAGGTAGCAGGATACAAAATTAATATTCAGAAGTCAATTGCATTTTTATAACCAATAACAAACTATCAGAAAAATAAATTTTAAAAAATAATAAACCCATTTTCTACAGTATCAAAAATAAAAAAATAAGACTCACTACCGGGGGGCCCTTCAGCTCAGCATGAGGAAGTGCTTTTCCATTTACATTGGCCAAGCTGGTGTCCAGATTGGGGATGCTTGCTAGGAACTTTATTGTGTGGAACATAGAATCCATCCAGATGGCTGTGGTCTTGACGGTAAAAAGGATCAGTTGGAAATTGTTAAAATGGGGCATATGGATGCATCTTAGATACTTTCTTTTGTGAAACAAAAGCTGGGAAGCATGTGCCCAGAGCACCCTTCATTGACTTAGAGCCGACTGTTATAGATATGACTCAAACAGACAAATACCACTCACTCTTCCACTCAGAACAGCTCATTAGCAGACAGGAGGATGCTGCAAACCACTACATCCAAGGCCACTACTCTGTGGGGTCGGAGATCATCAGCCTTGTGCTAGAGAAGATCCAAAAGCTGGTAGAACAGTGTGGTGAACTGCAGGGATTTTTGATTTTTTGCAGATTTGGAAGAGGCACTGGATCAGGGTTTACATCTCTCTGAATAGAGTTCTTGACATAATACGGCAGGAATACTAAATCAGAGTTTTCTGCCTACCCAGCCCCCAGGATCTCCACTGCTGCAGTAGAACCTTACAATTCCATCCTGACCACTCACTTCACATTAGAGCACCCTGACTGTGCCTTCATGGTGGACATACCCTCTATGACATATGCCATCATAAACTTAGTGTTGAACGCCCCACTTATACCATCACTAATAAGATGATAGGTGATGCAATATCTTTCATTACTGCTTACCTTCTGTTTGAAAGGCCCTTGAATGTAGATCTAATTAAATTTCAGACCAACCTAGTATCCTATAGGGAATGCATTTCCCCACTACAGCATTTGACCTCATCATTCTGCTGACAATGCCTGCCACAAAGACTTTTCCATGTCAGACATCACCACTACTTGCTTTGAGTTTTCCAAACAGTTGATCAAGTGTGATCTTCAACTGGGGAAGTATATGGCCTGCTGTCTACTCTACAGAGGAGATGTGGTTCCCTAAGAATGTGGATGCAGCAACTGCAGCCATGAAGTCAAGGAACTCTGTTCAGTTTGCAGATTGGTGTCTAAGTGATTACAAGGTAAGCTTCAACAATCAACCACTGATTATGATGCCAGATGTGAGGTAGGATTGGCCAGGGTACACAAGACTAGACATGCTGAGCAACACCATGGCAGTTGTAGAGGCCTGGGTTCTCCTGGACAACAAGTTTGACCTCATGTATGCCAAGAGGATATTTCTTCATTGGTATATCAGAAAAAGTATGGAAGAAGAGTGGTTAGAGCCCAGAAAAGATCTGGCAGCTCTGCAGAAAGAGTATGAGGAGGTGGGGCAAAGTTTCTGATGCATATATGGTGGTGAAAATGAATTTTAAGAGTCATTCTTTCTTTCCAAGACATTATACAGTTAGGAGGCAGAGTTCCCTTGCTTAGAAGAAGAAAGAAATCAAATCAAGCAAGAACATAAGTTTCACACTAAATTAAATCAGCCAATATTAGCAGTGAGCAGATCTTTCTTGTCTGTTAGTATAATTCAGCACTGCTACCCATGAATCTTCTAAGCTTTGGAGTCTTTCTGGGTCATGATGGCTTGGTTTTTTTTGTTTGTTTGTTTTGTTTTTTGTTTTTGTTTTTTTGTCAAAATGGAAATCTTGCTATATTCTTTGTTTTTTCAACCACAACACTATGAAACCCTAAAGTTAGTATTTTTCCTGTCTTATACCTGAAGTGGAAAAGAGCACAATATTGATCATTAAAGTTAGTTACTTCATGTATATATTTTGTACATTGGTTAAATAATGAACATTTTCAGTATGATTCTTTTCCTTCCATATGTGGGCCTTATGGTCTCAGTTTGCTTTTTATACAAACAAATAACAAGAATATTCTTGGTTCTTTCACAAATTTGAATCTGTGTGTCCTGTAGGTCAGAAGGTGTAACTGATTTATTTTAGTTTTCTTTCCTTGAGGAGGTGTTCTCAAAGTGTGGCATGCAAAACCCTACATCAGAACCATTTCAGAGGTTTAGAAAAAATGTAAACTCTTGACCTTCACTATGAAGTTGCTAAATGAGAAATTCTGGGGGTTAGGGTCAATGATAGAGGATTTGACTTAAAAATCACACAACAGAATTAATATTTGGTATTAAACCTATTACTGTTTAGCAGGAACCCATCTTCAAATGAGTTAAAATTTAAAATAGATAAAATAGTTGTAAATACATTTAAATTACTATCCATATTTTTTAAATCCATGGTGTTTAGCCTAATAGTCAGAATTAAGGTAACCCAAATACTGCACAGGTGCTTTCTTGGGCTAGTGTTGCTCTTGAGCTGATAGTAAATATTTAGTTTTCCGGTGCCTCAGTCAACTGCAGTATTTACCCTTCAGCCTTAGTCCTCTGGTTGTATTCTCTCTTGGCCTTGACATGGTCAGTGTTTATGGTGTAGTAGGCTCTAGAAGCAGCAAAGTTGTGTGTCTTATTGTGAGATTTGCCAAACTGCAATGCTGCAACGTTCTTTCATGTGTCACCTGGGCCCCAGAACTGCTGCTCCATCTTTAACATGTTCCTGGTAGATGCTTTCATATACTCAAATCATTGCTCTGAGATATGGCCTGCAAGAGCTCCACTCAAACAATGCACTGTTTTGGCTATTTTCAACTCAAACTATTGTCACCAGGCCAATGACCATAGTTTTGGGAAAATGATATTTAGATACTTGTCAATACTTTTCCAGCCAACATAACTATCAGTGAATTTTTGCTCAGTTCTGAAGTCTCCAAGTATTTGGCTGGATCTTCTTTAGTCAGCTTCCAAGGCCCTCTGCCCAGGGCTCAATCTAGGCTGACAACAAAACAATGTCATACCAGTGTTCTTTTTGGAACCAAGGACAGTTGATCTTAAGATGCACCAGGACTTCCAATATAGTAACATGGTAATGAATGTGATTCTCATTCTCATCTCTGACTTGCTATGATCAATCATTTGGAAGAAAGTTCAAAATATATTTTTTTCTTCAAATAAAAGGAGTGATTTGGTGAACCTGATTGTTATTTCCACCAAATCCAACATAGCTTAAATACATACTTACATACATACATAGGAATAAATATAACCTAATAGGCAAAAGACTTGTGTTTGAAAAATTATAAGACATTGAAGAAAGAAAGTGAAGAAGTTACATATAAATGGAAGTATATACCATGTGCATGGATAGGAAGAATTAACATTGTTAAAACATTCATATTACTCAAAGCTATCTATAGATTTAACACAACCCCAATCAAAATACCAATGGAGCCCTGGCTGCTGTGGCTCAGTGGATTGAGCATCAGCCTGCGAACCAAGTGTCACTGGTTCGATTCCCAGTCAGGGCACATGACTAGGTTGCACATGAGGTCTCCAGTTGGACGCTCAAGTGAGAGGCAACCAGACTTTGATGTTTCTCTCCCTCTCTTTCTCCTTTCCCCTCTATCTAAAAATAAATAAATAAACAAATAAATAATAAATTACTAAAAACAAACAAACAAAAAAACCAAAATACCAATGGTATTTTTTACAGAACTAGAACAAATAATTCTAAAAATTATATGGAACCACAAAAGACCCTGAATAGCCACAGCAATCTTGAGAAATAAAACTGAAGTGGGAAGTATCATGCTACCTGTTATTAAACCACAGTAAAAGTCTGTAGTAATCAAAAGAGCCTGGTACTGGCATAACAACAGACATGTATATCAACTAACAGAATGGAGAGCCCAGAAATAAACCCACACTTATATGGTCAATTAATCTATCACAAAGGAGACAAGAACATCCATCAATGGGGTAAAGACAGTCTGTTAATTAAGTGGTCTTGGGAAAACTTAACAGATACTTGAAAAAAACAATGAAACTAGACCATCTTCTTACAGTATATACATGAATAAACTCAAAATAAATTAAAGACTTAAATGTAAAAATACATAAGCACTAAGCTCTCTGATACTCTTTTTAGTAATATTTTTTTTCCTGATATATCTCCCAGGACAAGAGGAATAACAACAACAACAAAAAAAATAATAAACAAATGTAACTACCTCAAACTCAAAAGTTTTTGCACAGCAAAGGAAACTTCCTATCAACAAAAGAGCAAGGATAACCTTCCAACTGGGAGAAGACATTTTTCAATGATATATCTGATAAGGAATTAATATCCAAAATTTATAAAGAACTCATACAATTTAACACTAAAAAAAAAAGCAATTTAAAAAGTAGGCAGAGGATCTGAACAGACATTTCTCCAAAGACATACAAACAGCCCATAAACATGAAAACACGCTCAACATAACTGTTACTAATCCTCAGAGAAATGCAAATTAAATCACAATAAGATCACCTTACACCCATCAGAATCGTTATCATCAATAAATCCATAAACAAGTGTTGGCAATGACGTGGAGAAAAGGGAGCCCCCATGTATTGTTGATGGGATTGCAAGTTGGTGCCACCACTATGAAAAACAGTGTGGAATTTCCTAAAAAAATAAAAATAGAACTACCTTATGACTTAGAGATTCCATTTCTGGTTATTTATCCAAAGAAATCCAAAACACTAATTCAAAAAAGATAAGCCCTCCAATGTTCATTGCAGCATCATTTACAATAGCCAAGATATAGAAGCGACCTAAGTGCCTAATAATAGATGAGGAATAAAGAAGAGGTGGCATATATATATAATGGAATATTACTCAGAAAAAAAAAAGAATGAAATCTTACCATTTATGACAACATGGATGGACCTAGAGGTTATTATGCTCAGTGCAATAAGTCAGAGAGGACAAATACGATACAATTTTATTTTTATGTGGAATCTAAAGAATAAAATGAACAAACAAAACAGAAATAGACTCAGATACTGAGAATTGATGGTTGCTAGATGAGTGGGAACTTGGAGGGCTAGTTGGAAAAGGTGAAGGTACTAAGAAATACAAATCAGTAGTTACAAAATAGTCACAGGGTTGTAAAGTAAAGCAAAGGGATTATAGCGAATAATATTGTAATAACTAAGTATGGGGCCAGGTGGGTACTAAGCTTATTGGTGAAATCACTTGGTAAATTACATAAATGTCTAACCACTATACTTTATACCTAAAACTAATATAAAATAATATTGAATGTCAACTGTATTTGACAAATAAAACTATTTTTAAAGATTGAGATTTTATCATTTAATTTAGCACTATGGAAGCCATGGTAATCATAAAGAGAGATACGTTTCTTTTTTCCCTTTTGTGTGTATGTGTAAACCTTTGGAGTAAATTCAACTGAGAATGGGAGGAGAGAAAGGGGCCAGAGTTAACATAAGAAATCTCTTTCAGACTTCTGGCCAAGATGGAGGCCTAGACAGGCATGCTGGGTCTCCCCCCACAACTAAGAAGGAATAAAACTACCTCAAAGATAGAGACAACCAGAAGTTCCAGGAAATCAAGCTGCATGGAACTCCAACAAACAAATATATAAAGAAGAAATACTCAACTAGAGAAGTAGGAAGGGTGGAGCCTGGGCGGAGAGGATGCAGTATGCTGGCAGCGGCAGCAGCAGGTTGGCAGAGAGCACAGTCACACATTTTAAAAAGTGGGGAGGAACACCTGAGGAGCATTCCCAACTCCTGACCAGACCGCATAGCTCATGGTCCCAGTGCCGGGGAGAACCAAGCCTCATTGCTTCTGACTGTGCAAACCATGGTGGTTGGGGTGAAGGAAGAAACTGCCAGTCTCTCAGCAGAGTCCACTAGTTTAAGGGGCCCCCACAGTCCTACCTAGAACGTCCACAGACCCACCCACTCTGGGAATGATGGCCAGGACAACAGCTAGAGAGGCACCAGTCCCATATGAAAGTGGGAGAAGTGCCTAGAAAAGAGGTAAGTGCTGAGCAAGTGGCATTGTTCTCTCTATGACCCCTCTCCCACATACAGCACCACAACGTGGTGAAACAGGTCACTCTGTACTGACAAATACCTAAGGCTTTGTCCCTTACAACATAACAAGTGCAACACCTCTACCTAAGACACAGAGGCAAACAAACACAGGAGCCTATCAAGATGAGGAAACAGAGAAGTATTTCCCAAAAGGGGGAATGGATCAAGGTTCTGGTGGGAGAACGAAGTGATGAGGAGATAGCCAACCTAACAGACGCAGAATTCAAAACATTGGTGATAAAGATGTTCACAAGCTTGACATATGCTTGAGTATGGCAAACACATAAGAGAAGAATTGAAGGCTATGCTAAATAAAATGAAGGAAAATCCACACAAAACTAATGATGAAGGGAGGGAAACCAGAGTTCAAATCAATGATTTGGAAGATAAGGAAGAAAAAAAGAGTCAGCCAGTAAGAATGAGGAAACAAAACTTGAAAAAAATGAGGAGAGGCTTAGGAACATCTGGGACAACTTTTAACATGCAAACATCTGAATCGTAGGGGTGCTAAAAGGAGAAGAGAAAGAGCAAGAAATTAAAAGCTTATGTAAAAATAATAATGAAGGGAAACTTCCCAAATTTGGTGAAGGAAATAGACATACAAGTCTAGGAAGCACAGAGAGTCCCAAACAAGCTAGACCCAGAAAGGACCACACCAAGACACATCATAATTAAAATGCCAAAGATTCAAGATAAAGAGAGAATCTTACAAGCAGCCATAGAAAAGTGAAGAGTTATCTACAAAGGGGTGCCTATAAAACTATTAGCTGATACCTCAAAAGAAACTTTGCAGGCCAGTTGGCAAGAAGTATTCAAAGTGATGAAAAGCAAGAACCTACAACCAAGATTACTCTATTCAGCAAAGCTATCATTTAGAATGGAAGGGAAGATGAAGTGTTTCCCAGACAAGGTAAAGCTAAAAGAGTTCATTATAACCAAGCCATTGTTATATGAAATGTTAAAGAAACTTATTTAAGAAAAAGAAGATCAAAACTATGAACACTAAAATGACAACAAACTCACAACTATCAACAACTGAATCTAAAAAATAAAAACACAATCCAACAAAGAAAACCAGAACAGGAACAGAATCATAGGTATGGGGATCATTTGGAGGGTTATCAGCTGGGAGGGGGAATGGGGATAAATGCGGAAATTGTGCAGGGACTAAGAAGCATAATTGGTTGGTACAAAATAGATAGGGAGAAGTTAAGAATAATATAGGAAAGGGTAAAGGGAAAGAATTTATATGCATGACCCATGGATATGAACTAATGGGGGTGGGACTGCTGAGAGAAGGTGGGTACTGGGCAGAGGGGAGCAAAGGGGAAAATATTGGGACTACCGTAACAACATAATCACTAAAATATACTTAAAGGAGATAAATTAAGTGATAATTGGAGGTTATTTTAAGAAAGAAGATTATTTTTAAAAGAATGTTACACACTATGTTTACATGACAATGGGAATAATCCAGTTGAGAAAAATATTGCTTCAGGAAGAGAGTCTAATTGCAGATGTGCAAGATAATGAGACCCAGTACACAAAGGTTACCGGAAAGGATCACAGCCATTTAATTCATAATAACACAAAGGAAGAGATGATATATGTACAGAGAAAACAGGTCAGTTGATGTGGTAGCAGGACAGGGGAGTGATCTACTGATTATTTTAGGGTACAGCCAAGACCTAGGTAACTGAAGGAGAATGTAAGTTCTTTGAAAAAGAGCTCAGGATTTGGGAATTTTAATCCATGGACATTTACCAAGATTTATGACAGGAATATTGTAAAGATGGCTGTTAATACACACATGATAAAATCTTAAAGCAATAGAAAGATTAATAAGTAACAAAATCTAAAGATATGAGCATCAAGTTGGAAAATTCTTAAGAACTTAGTAAAAATGATCTGGATTGCCAAGTAGAAGAAATTGGAACAACCTCTCTACATCTAGGTCCAGTGACAGAAGAGATGAAAAACAAACCAGTAACCACTTGAGAGCACATATTTAAGTTTGTTATTGCTATTTTTCTTTTAACAGATATTTATTGGAATGCTTACTATGTTCAGGTCAATTAACAAGGGCTTAAATGAAGACTCCAGCATTGTTTGATTTATTTGAGCCATTTGTCTTAACAGGTTTCACCTCATTTACATCTATTGTCATCCAGCATGTTTTAGAGGAGGGCTGTCACATCCCTATGTTCTAGCCAATTTCCAACTCAGAAAACCATAATGTGCTTCCCTACACACCCCTTCCTGCTATTTCTGTGGAAAAAGCTATTCTCTGCTTCCTTTCTATGGCATTCAGCAGAAAGAATGGTGCCTGCATGTTTCCAGAGTGGGGGACTCTGATCAAGTGGTGCTTTATATTGTCTCCTGATGTTGACACTTAAAAGTGCTTTAAATCTCTTCAAAGTGCTTTAAGAGTATGTAGAGGAAAAGTATTAATACCAATAAGACTTACTAAGAACTTAATCATGCACCCTAAGCAGCCAATCACTCAAATATAATTGGTACGGATTTTATTTTGATCTTCTTTTGTTGCTCACACACCATCATCCCTGTACCCTACATGTTCTTTCTTCCAGATGTACAAATTGTGTTTTCTTGATTTTGTTCTCCTTTTCAATTCACACAACCCTAATGATACTTCTTTGTCAAGAGCCTTTCAGTCTGACAGTTCAATTCAATTCAATCACATGCTTATTATGAGTAAGATCTCGGGTCCTAGGGGGACAGAGAATGAAAAGATGAATAAATTCTGGTCCTGCTGACCAAAAGCTTGCTGTGAAGATGGCAGTTTGGTTCACACTGCTTCCCTAATCCTTTGGCTAGGCAAAAACAGAACATTGTTTCAAGCCTCCTCACATTAGCTATCTCCTGGTGTGGTGCCTGGTAAAAGGAATTATTAAAAGGCACCTCAGATGCTTCTTCTTCACACTGAGACTATATTTGTCATCTGGATCTTCCCTTTAGTAAGTGCTAAGGGATCCTACTTACCACAATTTCTTTATGCTTCAAATTTCAGGTTACGTTACTACTCTGTAGAAGTTTTATTTCTCCCTTTGTTTACTATAAGTAAACTTTACAATCTTTAACTAAGAATACAAGATATTCTCAAATCTGTCTGCAACCTATCTTCTGACAGTGCATTTTAGGGAACAGTATTTTTGCAAAACAGAGATTAGAGTCAGAGACCTCATTCCAAGTCACAATTATCCCTATGAATAAGTCTTGGTGATGTGTAGCATGGTAGAATAACATGAGTCCAAAGCAATGATTGCACAAACTTCAACATCTTCATCTGTAAACTGAAAGAGCTACATGCAACCTCAAAATATGTGAAGGTAAATTAGATAATGTAAGTCTTTATTCCAGTCCCTGGAACTTAATAATAATAATGATAACAACTACTACTATTGCCATGCCATTCTACTTATTGTATTTCTCTTACACTTCAGACAAATGAACGAGTGACCCAGAGGCTCTTGTTCCTTCTCATCATGAGTATAAATGGGCTCTTTCCCTGTCCTCTATCAAAATCAACTGTTCTTTGTAAGCTGAGCTCAATTTTCCTCACTTGAAGGTCTTCCCTGACCATCCCCTGGCCAAGACAATCAGTGCAACCTATTCTTTATACATTGCTGTTTCTTTCCTGGTGGTAATTATCACATATTTGTATGCACAAAATTACTGTTATAAAATAGTTTTTCTTCTTTTACTTCAACCTATTTATCCTAATGTACAATAATTTTCTCTTCATGTATGTTCTTAATGCTGTACCCTGCCTATTTGCTTAATCAGAGAAGGAAAACTCTGATTCCAAAAACCTCCGCTGCCTTGCGGCATACCTCTTCAGGGGAAAGGCTAAGGGAGTAAACCCCGACAGAAAATCTGGAGCCGGAGTCCCTAAGGCGGTTTGACGTTGTAGTCAACACCGGCAACTCCTGCGGCGCACCTGAAGCCAAGCTGTATTGACTCCGTCTTTCCCTTGGACCCTTCAGCTGCGAAGAGAGGGGGGGTCTGCTGCATGGGCAACAGCAGACCCTCCATATCACCCTGCCCAGGCTCTGTAGCTTCAGCTTCACTGGAGAGGACACTCCAGCGTCATCGCAAGATGTCGATTCAACACGGGAGGAGACAGATACCGTGTCACTCCCGAGTCGGACTGCACAGCCATTCTCGGCGGTGCAGATAGACTCTTAAGAAGCTACACCATCGTCTCTCGAGACGGACGGCTGCCGACGACCCTGCTCTCATCTCTGAGACTATTTGTTCCATGGGTAGGGATCATCATCTCACCACTGTATGACCTATATCCTAATCGAGTGACTCATGCATAATTACATCAGGCACTCAATAAACAATGAATACATAAATTTTAGGCTGTGTCTTACATTTTGTATCACTTGCAAAACTACCACAGAGAAAAGCATGTGACAGGCAAGATTATTCTTCTGCACACATACTCCAGTATGGAACAAAAATGTCAAAGAAAAACTCTGCAGTTAACAAGATACTTGTTTTGATAGGAGCACTGTATTATTTTCCTAGGGCTGCTATAACACAATACCACAATTGGGTGGCTAAAAAGATAAATATATTGTTTGAAAGTTCTGAAGGCTGGAAGTCTAAAATCAAGGTGTTGGCAGAGTTGGCTCCTTTTGAGGCTCTGAGAGAAGGATTTGTTCCATACCCCTACTCTACCTTCCAGTGACTTGTTGGCAATCATCAACATTCCCCAGCATGTAGAAGAATCACCCTGATCTTTGCATTCTTCTTCATAAGACATTCTCCTCTGTAAATATCAATGTCCACATGTCCCGTTTTTATAAGGCCACCAGTCATATTGGATTAGGGCTGACTCTAATAACCTTGTTTTAACTTGATTTCACCTGTAAAGACCCTCTCTCCAAATAAGGTCACATTCTGAAGAACTGGGGCAAGAACTTCAATATAAATTTAGAGGGCACACATTCAACATATAATAGGTACATAGAAGCATAGAAGTCACACTTTTTTAGTCACAGTCCAAATTTAAGAAAAGATTTGAGGTGGCTTACAAAAGATTCAGAAAGCACAACAGAGTGGAAAATATATAAGGACACAGAAAATATGTATTAAATTAGCCTGTTTTTCTAACATGATATAGAGCATAAAATGATTAACCAATAATAATTCTAAAATAATTCAAAGGAAGATACTAAATGCAGTTATATGAGAAGTTCCAGGTCATTCCTATTTTTGTCCAATGGGAGGAACTTTTTTATTTGAGATCTCCAAGAATAATATACTCTTTCTGTGAAGAGAACTAAATTTTACTATATTTATTAATCTTCTACACTTTTATAAAAGTTTACTTGAGCCAAACTGATGACATGCCAGGAAGCAAGTCTCAAATGATCCAAGAGAACTAAATTTTAAATAGTACAGGCAGAACAGTGTTCAACACACACAGGGAGAAACAGATACAGAGAAGAGAAAGATAGGTACACTGCACATACACATCAGGGTAACTATGATGCATTTTGAAAAGTATGGATGTACATGTATATGGTTAATTTCTTTTCAGTACAAGGGAATATCTGAATGAAGAAGCTTATGGTAAAGAAATAGACTATGAAGATATATAGAAGAGAATTTGCAGAGTTTAGGTCAAGCAATAAAGAAAAATACAACCAAACCAGAATAAAGATGAGTATCATAGCCACTATTGATTAAGGGATTACTAAAATAAAATTAAATATTTATACAAGGTAGGGCCCAAAGGCGATTGACTCCAGAGTGCACAATCCATATTGAGTACTATTCATGTAACAAGGGGAACTAAAATGTCTGGCTCTGACAGAATCCTGTCATTTATCATTGGTAATACATTGCTCTTAATGGCATTTAAATTAATAGTGTTAACAAACAAAAGAACTAAATAGAACAAAGAGCAGAATAGCAGTCAATAGGGGGGAGGGAGGAGGGAGAGAAGGGGGATAAGTAAGAGAAGGGTTTAGTCAAAGAACATGTATAAATGACTCATGGACACAGACAATGGGGAGGGATATGGTTGCAGGAGAAGGGGTGGACTGAGTGGGGGAGAGAAATGGGGGGAAATGGGGCAACTGTAATTGAAAAACCAAAAATAAAAAATTTAAAAAATTAATGGTGTTAAGAAGTACATAGGTTTTTTTTTTCCTTCAAAGGAAAGAAATTTTTAAATTAGTCTTGAGAAATCTTTGTGTTTCAAAGTCCTGAGTTATAGAACTCCATATTTGGGCTGTGACAACTCTTACTGTCAAAAATCTGGTACCCAGAATGTACAAACAAAAAGTAAGCAATACAAATAATAATAGCAGTGTCCTACCTGTTAAAATATGATCTAGCACAAACATCTATCCCACTTGCTTATTAATCCAAATTATTTTCCTGTGTGCAGGATTTTAATTGAATGATAAAGTTTACCTAGAATGACAAAATCCAGAAAGGGGTGTTTCTGTCAATAATACTCCATCTTCATGTAAAGAAATGTGTATTACCTCAATTCTTTTCAGTTGAAGGAAGGTTAAATAAAAACTTAAAAATGAGAAAACTACTCTGCCCTTTAAAATTTCTTGGATTCATAACACCATGTCCCCCCAGGACCACCTCTGAATGAAAGATATAACTCAGCTGTGTTACGTATCTAAATATACTGGTCTTGTAATGCCCAGGCTGTGGGTAGTACTTTTTTTTAGAAAAGATTTTACTTATTTATATTTAGAGAGAGGAGAAGGAGGGAGAAAGAGGGGGTGAGAAACATCAATCTGTGATTGCCTCTCTTATGCCCCCAACTGGGTACCTGGCCTGCAACCCATGAATGTGCCCTGACTGGGAATCGAACTGGCAACCCTTTGTTTCCCAGGCTGATGCTCGATCCACTGAGCCACACCAGCTCATTGGAAGTAAAACATCCAGCTGCTTAGACTTAAATGATAATAATAACAATAATAATAATAATAATGGCAGACTTCAACTGAATTATTGAATTTGACTATAAAAATTACATTTGTCTGGAATACTCTCTATTTATGCCTAAACACAAAGCACACTAATGATTGCATGTGTGGGAAAAGAACAAACTTTTCTCTACCCTCAAGTTTCTTCTGGCTGGTCTAATTAAGTAGACATGAGACAGATTAGCAACAGAAAAATAACCAAATGTAGTACATACATATATATGGGAATCCTGTTTACATGGAGAGTCAGAAACCCTCACATGCAGAAGTTCAGTGATAGAATGAAGGACTGAGGTATGTGAGACATCCTGAGCTAGGGATGAGGTAATGTACCTTGGGAGCTTCAAAGGGACATTGCAGGATGATAAGGCACATCTTTAGTAAATAGAACTGTCCCCTGCCCTATAGAGAAGTCAAAAGAAGTTATCTCTGATAATCTCTTATGGGTAAGGCCTATAATTCAAATTCTTCTAGATAACTTCTTGCCAAGATGGAGGCCTAAACAAACACACTGTGTCTCCTTCCACAACTAAGAAGGAATACAACCACCTCAAAACTAGAGACAACCAGAAGTTCCAGAAAATCAAGCTGCATGGAAGTCCAACAAACAAAGATATGAAGAAGAACTACTTGTCTAGACAGACCCCACCCCACATACAGTGCCACAATATAGTGAAACAGGTTGCCCTGTACTGATGAATACCTAAGGCTCCACCCCTTAGCTCTACCTAAGACACAGAGGCAAACAAACACAGAAGCATGTCAAGATGAGGAGACAGAGAAGTATGGCCCAAAAGAAGGAATGGATCAAGGTTCCAGTGAGAGAACTAAGCGATGTGGAGATAGCCAACCTAACAGATGTAGAGTTCAAAACACTGGTGATAAAGATGTTCACAGACTTGATAGATATGCTTAAGTATGACAAACACATAATGAAAGAAGTGAAGGCTATGCTAAGTGAAACAAAGGAATATCCACACAAAACCAATAGTGAAGGGAAGGAAACCAGGGTTCAACTCAATGATTTGGAACATAACAAAGGAAAAATCAGTCTACTAATACAGAATGAAGAAACAAGAATTGAAAAAAATAAGGAGAGGCTTAGGAACCTCTGGGACAACTTTAAACATGCCAACATCTGAATCATAGGGGTGCCAGAAGGAGAAGAGGAAGAGCAAGAAATTGAAAGCTTATGTGAAAAAATAATGAAGGGAAACTTCCCAAATTTGGTGAAGGAAATAGACATACAAGTCTAGGAAGCACAGAGAGTCCCAAACAAGCTAGACCCAAAAAGGACCACACTGAGACACATCATAGTTAAAACACCAAAGGTTAAAGATAAAGAGAGAATCTTATAAGCAGCAAGAGAAAAGCAGAGAGTTAACTACAAAGACTATCAGCTGATTTCTCAAAAGAAACTTTGCCAGCAGGAAGGGACTAACAAGAACTATTCAAAGTGATGAAAAGCAATGACTTGTACCTAAAATTACTCTATCCAGCAAAGCTGTCATTTAGAATGGAAGGGCAGATAAAGTGCTTCCCAGACAAGGCAAAGCTAAAGGAGTTCATCACCAAGCCATTACTATATGAAATGTGAAATGGACTTATTTAAGGAAAAGAAGATCAAAATTATGAACATTAAAATGACAACTCACAACTATCAACAACTGAATCTAAAAAGTAAAAACAAAATCCAATGAAGAAAACCAGAATAGGAACAGAATCATAGGTTTGGGGATCATTTGGAGGGTCACCAGCTCACCAGCTGGGAGGGGAAAAGGGAAGAAATGGGAAAATGGTGCAGAGATTAAGCAGCATAATTGGTTGGTACAAAATAGACAGGGGGAAGTTAAGAATTATATATGAAAAGGTGAAGCCGAAGAACTTATATGCACGACCCACGGACATGAACTAAGGGGGATGGGATTGCTGGAGGGAAGGTGGGTACTGGGCAGAGGGAAGCAAAGGAAAAAAATTGGGATTACTGTAACAACATAATCAATAAAATATACTTAAAATACAATAAAATAAAATACTAATAAACAAAACAATTTCTTCTAGGTAGTCAAAGGGGGTGGGGTGAGCAGAAGTTTCTCTTGAGCCTGCAGCTGAAGTTGCCTTTAGCTCAAAACAATCTGCATATCACTGAGGCACATCTTTGACTTTTTCTGGACCTCCACACATGTACACTATAACAGAGCAGGGGGACCCTCCCCAAAAGTCCCCACAGCTCCTGGTTTTGGGGATGGGGAAAGGAGATAATATAGCTTTTAAGGTACTTTGCATATCTATGGCAAGTTGGTAACTAGATAATAGCTGTGCTGCAGCCCAGGGAATATGGGCAGATGATAGGCTTAAAATACTAGCCTTTCCTGAAGGGAAGCTATGCTGCCCCTAGGTAAAAGAACAAATGATAGGCTTAAGATACTCTTCATAACAATGATGTATAGTGCTCAGGGTCAACATTTAAAATTAGGGAGAGCCATGAGGATAAAAGGAGAGAAGCCATGAAAAGGATGTAGACAGGAGTCAGCTAGGAGGCTGGTATGTACGAGAGGGAGCCATGATGTAGCAGCTAGGCAGCTTTGTAGGTCCACCATGGGACAGGGTCATGCAGGCAGAGTGAGTATAGAAGAGAAGAGGAGGAGTAGCCTTGAGGAAGGAGCCATGAGCCAGGAGGGTATTCAGCCATGCTGCTTGTGGAGAAGGAACATCTATGCAGTTTCTAGTCAGGATTTGGCCACACAGCCTGGGCTAGTAGGAAATTAGGCATGCTGCTGTTTTGATCTTGCCTGTTCCAGCTGACTTTGAAGCCACCAAGGACTCTCTGCCTTGCAGTCCAGGACTCTGTCTGAACTCTTGGATATACAGAGAGGATACTCTCTTAGGACTTGTTTCTTTCCTGGACTTCATTACAGTCCAGTGTAACATGGCACATTCTTTTCTGGACTATTATAAGGAGGCTGATGACAATGTACCCTAGATCCTGAAGGAGAGAGCTGATAGATAAGGAATGGGTAACTATTTGGCTTGGATGTGGTTTACAGCCTTTTGAGGATCGAGGAAAGTTCTGAGTCTCATGGGAAAACAGGGTTCTGAGCTGAAGTGCTCCAGCCCCGCCAAGGTTGGAATATTATAAATAAAGACCTGTTTCTTTCTACACTGATTGTTGGGTCATACACCAAGCCACCACGTGAATGAGCCTACTTTCCTCAGTAACAACACCACAGACAATTTTATTTTATATTTTGTTCTTTAACCAAACAAATTCTATTATATAAATCTACCCTCATAGTTTTTTGCTTACTTAATATTTCATTTATTTTCAACAGTCCATGTAAAGTATTTATCACAGTCCCAGACACATAGAAGATTCCTAATCTAGTGTACTTTTCATTAAACAGCAAAATCCAAGTAGAATAATATATGAGTAATACATGAAAAGACCCTGGCTGGTTTAGCTCAGTGGATTGAGCGTCGGCCTGCGAGCTAAGTGTCGCTGGTTCGATCTTCCAGTCAGGGTACATCAGAGAAGGAAAACTCTGACTCCAAAAAAAAAAACCTCCGCTGCCTTGCGGCATACCTCTTCAGGGGAAAGGCTAAGGGAGTAAACCCCGACAGAAAATCCGGAGCTGGAGTCCCTAAGGCGGTTTGACGTTGTAGTCAACACCGGCAACTCCTGCGGCGCACCTGAAGCCAAGCTGTATTGACTCCGTCTTTCCCTTGGACCCTTCAGCTGCGAAGAGAGGGGGGGCCTGCTGCATGGGCAACAGCAGACCCTCCATATCACCCTGCCCAGGCTCTGTAGCTTCAGCGTCATCGCAAGATGTCGATTCAACACAGGAGGAGACAGATACGATGTCACTCACGAGTCGGACTGCACAGCCATTCTCGGCGGTGCAGATAGACTCTTGGGAAGCTACACCATCGCCTCTCGAGACGGACGGCTGCCGACGACGACGAATACATGAAAAGAAGATAATACGTGTCAAATAACCAGACAGAAACACAGATGGAACTGGGCAGCTTTCCTAAGAAACAGGAATAAGAGTACAAAAGAAAAAGGAATGAGTTTCTAAGCAGAAGCTAAACTATGAAAGGGTATCTTGGCAGTCCATGGCACAAACCCATTGTCTTCTGGAAACTGAACTATGTTGCAACTATCATTTTTTCCTTACAGAGAGAGAGAGAGACTAAATCTGTCCCCTTCTGATTAGCAGCTGTTGGGAAATTTTTAGAATCATATCTCAAGGACTACGTTTTTTTGTTTATGGGCAGAAAGGTAAAGATTATTTTACAGAGAAACTCCTATCTTCGACTTCATAGCAACTTCCTTGTACTAGGCTTTCAAATAAGGATACTTCCCACTGGCTTGTTCCTTAGATATAAGCTGTTGTCTATTTACTTAGGCCTGAGATATCAAAACATTGCTTATTATGTCAGTCAAGCTGGAACAAAGCTGGAGTTTTTCTACCTAATTTATATTAAACAAGCATTTTTTTAAAAAGAAATAATTTAAAAACTGGAACAAAAAGACACAGAGAAAAAATTCTAATCCACATTTAACTCCATAATGTGTTTTGACGAGTTGGCATAATTCTTCAGAGTTTGTAGAGAATGTCACACCTTGAAACTCTCACTCTGAGGCTTTGTCATCCTTACCTCACAACTCTTTTCTCTCCTTTGACTTACCGCTATGAAGGGGAAGAAATGGAGCAAAAGAACAGATTAAGTCTGTCACCAGAAGGAGCAGTAAAAATGAACTGCATTATAAAGCCTATATGAATATCACTTCATATGCTTATGTCTGAGTCACAGGCAGACAGGCCAATCCTGAGGAACAGTGTCATTTTCCTACCTCTTCTGAAGGGTAAAGAAATCTTTCTCCCACAAACCTGTTCTAGCTAGTCACCTTATATTACACAAAGAGATTATTTGCATATTATTGGACAGTGGCTCACAAACCACCTTGTTTTAGTTCAGCTCTTAGAAGAAGAAAAGTTGGAAACTCATCAGAAATTTCTTAACCAAAATATTGGAAATAGACATAATCACAAAATAGGTGTTTCTGAGGAAAATAATAAAATATTCTAGAGCGGGACATCAAGTACCCCAATAAATCAGAAAATGTGTAATAGCTTACAAACAACCCTTTCTAATTGTCAAACAGTTGTTTAATAAACACCCACAACAAAAATCCTTATAAACCTAAATAAACAACTTGCATTAATAATATCTTTGGCAAGCAACCCTTTGGAAATACCCATTGGACTTGAAATAAAACCTAAAATCAGTCTAGATCAGGTCAAGATGGTGGCATAAGAAAACAAGGTTCACCTCCTCGCAAAACCACATCAAATTACAACTAAAATATAGAAAACCATCACTCAGAATCAACAGAAATCAAGTTAAATGGAAGCCTGACAACTATGGAATTAAAGAAACCACATCCATCCAGACTGATAGGAGGGGCAGAGATATGGAACAGGCTGGCCCCACATCCACGTGTGGTGGATAAAAAATTGGGGGGGGGGATATCTCAGGGGTAAGGAGTCTCAGCCCCACACTAGGCACCCAGCCAATGATTCCAGTGCCAGGAAGGGAACTCTCCACAACTTCAGGCTGCAAACCAGTGGGGCTTCAGTTGGTGGAAGAAACTTCTGGAGTCCCAAACAGTTCCTCTTGAAGAACCCGCATATAGACATACTCAGACTCACTATGAGCTCTAGCGCTGGCATAGCAGCTATAAATGTTCCAGTGGCATACAAAAAGAAACTGAAGTGTTTGGCATCAAGGTGAGAACTGGGGGAGAGCTTGCTCCCAGAAAGAAAGGTGGGCAGAGGCAATTGTCCTTTTCTGAACCCTACCCCAAAAGAGCCACAGAGCTGACAAGTTGGTGTCACATCAGAGAGACTCCATCACCTGGCTAAAACTGTTTGCCCATCCTGGAGAACCCCAGAGACTCCATCCCACCCAAGTTGCTTTTCCATATGAATGTCTGGTCTTGGCTCATGTTTCACAACTTCCTAAATTCTATCAAACAAGCAAAAGCCAGTTTCAGTGACCCCTGCCTCTCACACTGTACCTCTTGCTAAGTGGTCCCAGGCATGGCACTAGAAGCAGCCACTCTAGATTCACAGCTTGGCTTCACCTGGGAATCTCCAAGCCCAGCACAAGCAGCAGCCATCTCAGATTGTTTTATAGCTCATGCAGGGTGGACATGGGCAGAACACAGGTGAGGGCTGACCTTGGCCTACACCACCTGGGAAACACCAGATACTGCGCACCCAGTGGACAGCTACAGACCATATCATTACCTTGCCTATGCACAGCTAGTCCTCCATGGATGGTGGAAGTTGGTGGCCAGTGGACACTGCCAGTCCTTACAGCTGACTGGCCTGGGTAACTCCCTCCTATTGAGCTGCCAACAGCAATCAGCCCACACAAAGGGTGTACCTTGTGTACTCAGCTGGGATGATAGGGGAAGCTGTACATCTGGAACCTGCAGAACACCTACTACATTAGGCCACACTAACAAGATACAGAGTCAAAGCAGCTCTACCTAAAACATAGAAACAAACAGAGGGAGGCTGCCAAAATGAAGAGGCAAAGAAATATGGCCCAAGTGAAAGAACAGAACAAAACCCCAGAAGAAGAACTAAACAAAATGGAAATAAACAATCTATCAGATGCAGAGTTCAAAACATTGGTGATAAGGATGATCAAGGAACTTAGTGAGGATCTCAACAGCATAAATAAAATCCAGTCAGAAATGAAGGATGTACTTGAAATAAAAGTTTACAGGGAAACAGCAGTAGAGTGGATGAAGCTAAGACTCAAATCAATAATTGGGAACATAAGGAAGTAAAATACAATCAATCAGAACAATAAGAAGAAAAAAGAATCCAAACATTCCAACATTCCATCACTAGCATCATAAGGGTACCAGAAAGAGAAGAGAAAGAGCAAGAAATTGGAAGTCTATTTGAAAAAACAGTGAAAAAAAACTTCCCTAATTTGGTGAAGAAAATAGACATGCAAGTCCAAGAATCACAGAGAGTCCAAATTAAGATGGATGCAAAGAGGCCCACTCCAAGACAAATCATATTTAAAACGCCAAAGCTTAAAGATAAAGAGAAAAATTTAAAAGCAGCAAGAGAAAAGCAGCTAGTTACCTACAGGGGAATTTCCATAAGACTGTCAGCTGACATTTGAAAAGAAACTTTGTAGGCTAGAAGGGATTGGCAAGGAATGTTCAAAGTCATGAAAAGCAGGGGTCTACATCCAAGATTGTTCTATCCAGGAAAGCATCATTTAGAATTGAAGGGCAAGTAAAGCGCTTCCCAGAAAAGAAAAAACTAAAGAAGTTTGTCATCACCAAACTATTATTATATGAAATGTTAAAGGGATTTATTTAAGGAAAAGAAGAAGATGAAAACTATGAACAATAAAATGGCAATAAATACATATCTATCAACAATGAATCTACAAAACAAACTAAGCAAATAAGAAGAATGGAGACAGAATCACGGATATGGAGAGTGTTTTGATGGTTGCCAGATGAGAGAGGGTTGTAGGGAAAATGGTGAAGAGATGAGGAATTAAGAAGCACAAACAGGTAGTCACAAAATAGCCATGGGGATGTAAAGTACAGCATAGAAAATGGAGTAGCTAAAGAACTTAACTGTATGACTCATGGACATGAACAGTGGTGCGGAAATTGCGTGAGGGAGTAGGAGGTGCTAGGTGGAGAGAGAAAGGGGGGGAAGTTGGCACATGGTAATAGCATAATCAACAAAATATAATTAAAAAATAAAACAAATTCACAAACTGATAGATAAGCAGTGTTAAATAATTAAACCAGGAAGACATTAGAATAAGGTGGCCCTAATGTTATGGAAGTTTACATAAGCAAACCAAAATCTAAGCTTGTAAATGCCTTAAAGTTATGAAATCAAAATGATAGATACTCAATTACAAAAAGCCACCTATGCATTAAACTATGGCCAATCAATAATTTCCTTACTTTTCTTCCACCTTTTCTCTATAAATGCCTCTTCCCATGTTCCTGCCAGTGGACTATTCTTAACCACTTTCAGTTTTGTCCTTCTCAATTTGAATCAATTTTTTAATAGTTCAGATGTCAAAAGACGGAACCAAGAGAATTCCCCCACTACAACCCCCAGGAGCTAGGAGGATCCAAGCAAAGGTACCTGTTGAACCTCTTGACCCCATGGCTTTCTCACCACCTTCTGATAGGCGGTGAGTGAGTCCTTCTCAGATCCTAGCTCCACAGCTTTTGTGTTATAAGATGTCAGACTTTATTTGGGAATTAATTTTTCTGGATTGTGTCCAGAAACTGGTCAGAATTGGACTCACGTGGAAACCAGACTGGGTCTGTGGTTGAACTGGATCTGAAAACCAGATATCTGGTGTTCATACTGCTGTCACTACCAGAACCAATAAGTAGAGTCAAGGATTGAATCATTTTGGGCATTTTATTCAGTTGCTGGTGATCTCAGAAGACAGTGGGTTATGTACCCTCAAAAGCCATCTTAATATCTAATTTCAAGCTGACCTTTTTATAAGGAGAAGAAAGGGTGCTTAAGAGATTTGGATAAAGGTTAATTAAATAGAAGGGTAGTTAAGGAGTTTGAAATAAGGCTACCTGGATAAGAATTGCAGTCCTGCTGTGATTTCTCTAGTACTTCTTTATCTCTTCATTAACAATTCTTCATCTGCATCATGGGTGTTCCCTCCCTAAAACACAATGGGTCAAATACTTTCTCCATGGCTTGCAGACTTCCTAGGGTACAGAGGTTGAATTGCTTGTTATCCTCCTGGAGTCATGCATTCTAGTTCCTGGAATAACAGCTTTCCACATGCATTCATCTGTTAAGCCTATCAACTAAGACTAAAATTTTTAACTCTTGAGTTACAGATTTAATCACTTAAGTCTATCAATTGAAGCTAAAATCTTTCATTCTTGAATTCCCTTATCAGATTCATAGTCAAAGTGGGTTCATCATAGTTGGATTGGGTCCAGAGTGAGGCCTCCAGTGAACAAAATTTTGTTAAGACTGAATAAGCAGGTTAATATTACCAAAGATGATCTTGAAATGCAGTGGCCACTGTGAAGAAATTTAACCTAGATAAGCTTATTCATTTATGAGATGATCTAGAGAAAAAGGGGTCTCAGTCCAGCATTTACCATGAAGGGTAGAGGAAAAATTATTTTTTCTTCTCTATAGTTTTTGATGACTCAATGGGACCTGCTGCGACACTTTACTCATTCCAGAGTAGATGAAACCCTAAGAAATCTGGCAGAAGCTGGCAAAGGGTGAGAATTCTTACTAAAGTCAGCTCTCCCAGGTCTTTACCTGAGGTGCCTGGTCAAAAGAGGAAGTTAAATTTCACATTTTCTCTTCCTTTCCAGATTCATATTGGCAGGGGAAAATATTTGTAAAAATTAGGTCTTTGAGTTACTGAAATTGAGGGTCCTTCTGACTTTAAATTTAGCTTTTATTTATTTTTATTATTGTTTGTTTGTTTTTTAGGCAAAGTGGAAGGAAGGGAAAAAGAGAGAGAAACATTGATGTGAGAGAGAAAAACAGCCATCAGTTGCCTCTTGTACATGCCTGAACTGTGGATAGAACCCACAACCTAGGCAAGTGCCTCTCCCTCTCCCTCCCTCCCTTTTTCCATCTCTCTCTCTCCCCCTCATGGCCACCCCTTACACTCTCACCCTAATCTTTCCCCTTTCTACCTTCAGGCACGTACCTTTACTTTCTTTCTCCTAAGCTCCAAGGGCCCTTATTTTTCCTCTGTAACTTGTTTACTGAGTTCACACAGCCCGGGTGGCTCACTTCTTCTACTCCTGTGGCTGTTTAAATAAGCTTTAGCTTATATTTGAGATTTGGCTCTGAATTCTTAGCCAAACTCAAGGACTGGGGTTAATGTCTGGTGTCATTCACTGTTACTATACCAGATAGCTGGTAAAACATTATTTCTGGTTGCGTCTATGAACATGTCTCAGGAAGAGATTGGCACTGGATTCAGTAGACTGAATAAAGATCTGCCTTCACCAATGTGATTGGGACAGTAATAGAACAAAAAGATGAAGGGAAGGTGAATTCCTTCTCTCTCCTTGAGCTGGAATGTTCATCTCTTTCTGCCCTCTGATATTGGAGAAAGAGTTCTCAAAATTTGGGAATTTATACCAGAGAGTCCAAAATCCACATACATCCTTTCTCAGGTCTTTGGACTTGGACTAAATTATATCACTGGCTTTCCTAGTTCTTCAGCTTGCAGACAGTGGATTGTGAGACTTCTTGGGCTCCATAACCACCAATTCCTATACTACATCATATATATATAATTTCCAGTTGATTCTGTTTCTCTACAGGACCCGGACTAATACAGGTGAGTAACAGACTTCCAGGTGGAGAGCTCAATTAATAGTTCAGTATTTAATTCTGGATTTCAGGGGTGAAGTCTGGGCTGAGAGTAAACACACAAAAATGGAGGATTCTATCAAGAACAGTAATATTTAGTGACACTGTCTTCTATAACAAATAAATCCACTGGGTTAAAAATAGTTTATTTTTCACTTCTCTAAAATCCATCTGGGTGTTCTTGCTTACTGGTCACTCCTCCAAGCAATGATTCAGGAATTGATGTTCTTTCCATCTTGAGGCCATGCCATCCTCCAGGGCTTCTGATTCGTCTGCTAGATCCCATGCATTCAGCCAGTGATTGTGGTGAAAAGAAAGAGTGGAGGAAACAAAAAAATGTATTTGGTGAATTCCTAGCCAGTTTCTGCCAGAGATAGAATTTAAAATCTCTCAAACGATACTATAGAAAGAAGGAAGCACTGGGCCAAAGGAGAGCCTAGAGACATCCCATCATTTAAAGGACTAGTCAAGAAGGACCTGGCCAGGAGAATGAGAAGGAATGCCAGTCAGTATGAGAGGCATAGTATTGTGACAGAATAGTAAGAAGCAAGGAAAATACCCAGGCAAGTGGAATGGGAAACCAAGACAAAAAATTAAACAGAGCCAAACAGTTTGAGTAACTTACAGCCAGCTGGTGAATCACAACACCTTATCTCCCCTAACCTAGGACACTTGAGGGCAAATGGTTTAGACATTGCCTCCCTAAGGAGAGAATAGATAGCTTAGATCACCCTGGTCTGGGAACTTCCTTTGACACTTTTCCTTGCAGTTGGGAAATATCAGGGGTGTCTGGGGAAGATAGAAAGGCTAATGAAAATGGAGAGATAGCACCTGAACAGAGGGAGTGAGCTTGGGGAGAAGCTGTGCTACTCCCCATTCAGCTTTCTCACCCCTTACTCCCAAGCTGCCTCTAGGAATTTCCCCCTCCCAAATTCCCATGTGTCCTCTATATAAACTTGCTCTGGATGCTCAAGATAAGGTGGATATTAGGATTTTTACCCACCACATTCTCAGATTGCTGGTCTCTGATATTAATAAAAGGACAATTATAATACAATCCCTGTCTCTGCCTTTTGGTTAAATGGTGACAGACAGCACCAGTCCTAGTTTGGTTGCCCTCCAGTTTCAGTGTCATCTAGTCTAGAAGACAAAGTGTTAAGAGAAGAGTTATCTAATAAATATGCTAAATTCTCTGAATGTCTACATTGTGACACTTCTTTTTTTAAATGTCCTTGAATGTAGATTTTATTAGGAAAAACTATTCATGATTTTACTTTGATTTTTATAACCACTATTTGGTTGACTGACATTAGAATGTTAAATTATTCCTTAGCTTCTTTACCTTAGCATAGATATCTTATTCTATTTATAAATCTATCAAATTTTAACAATTACTATGGGAACTTTTATAATTTTGGTCTTATTTCACATTTAGTTAATTAAATACTGTTAAACATTTTAAACAGCACTTATACACTTAATTTATTCTATTAATTTTTAGGCACTTCAATTGGCTGTCTAACAAACCTTTTTAATATTTAAGATTAATTCTTATAAGTCTAATAAATTACTTGGAGGAAGATGGCGGAGGAGTGAGGGGAGGCTGCACTTTCAGGATTCCGAGACCCGTCTGCAGTTTGGGCTAATTGCAGACAGAACATCTCAGTGAGCAGCTGGACACTGGCAGGAGTCGAGCCTTGGCACTGCTGGATTACAGAAAATCCATCTGACAACAACCTGTTTAGTGAGGATAGCGGAGGAAAAGGGGACGAAATGGGATTCCTGACTGGGGCGGCTGCCCGAGCTGTGGCGGGAAGCACACAAAGGCTTTTTGGCGACCACAGGCTGCCCCGGAGAGGAGTCGGGAGGAGAGCGGATCTCTGCCCGCTGGCAGAGATGGGACTCGACCAAGTGGCATTGGCGCTAAAGGACAGGAGACAGCGTGCTGCCGGGCAAGTGAGAACATAGTTCTCCTTTATATTTTTCTCTAGTGGACGGTGGAGAGGAGAGGAAAGTTTGGGGGTGGTAGGCCGTTCTTGAGGAGCGCAGGCACAGAGGCGCGCTCGTCCACTCCCCAACCCTACCCTTGGGTCGTTGGGGCGCGCATAGGGAAGTGCTCTCATTCACTGGCCCAGGTGCGTGGGGCAGTGAATCCAGGCATCCCTCGGACACTCCCCAACGGACATAAGATCAGTGCCCCAATGGGCACAGGGAGGGCCCACTGAACACGCAGAGGACCATGCGCAGACACCCCTAGACAGCTCCCGTGGGCGCCGGGCCCCAGGCCGGAAAGCAGACCACTAGCGCAGACTGTTTGTGCCCACCCAGACGGGTGAGGGAAGGCGGGTGGCTGCTGCACGGGAACAGCGGGCGGCAGCGACTCACAGATGCTCACTTCCACTGTGCACAAGTGTCCTCAGCCCTGCCCTAAGAGGCGAGAGACCAACTCCTGGAGCTCGGCTCAGCGGGACTAAGGGCATGGACACGCGAGTGCGAAAACACCTCGGCCTGGCAACAATAGGCGCCAATCGCAGGGCAAGCTCTCGGGCCGCCCCGCCCGTGCAGGGGCGCATGCGCAAGGACACCTCAGCTGGCTCCAGCGGGCAGCAAGGGAGCGCGCAGTGCTGGCAACTGCGGGCGCACACCATTGCTGCAAGAAACAAGTACCTCTGAACCGCCACACTAGACCAGCTGTGGATGCAGAAAAAGAAGACGACACACCAAGGCTGAACTGAGTAAAAACATCCTTTTTTGTTTTTCACTTTTTTTTCTCTCTTTCTTCTTTCTTCTTTCTTTTCTTTCTTTCTTTCTTCTTTTCTTTCTTCTTTTTTCTTGTTGTTGTTGTCTTTCTTTTTTCCCCTTCCAAAAAGAAAAACAAACTATATCTCTAATGTGTTGCATATAACCTCTCCTTCTCATCCTTTCTCTTTAATAATTGTTTATTTGTTTGTGTGTCTAGTTTAGCCCCCCTATCACTCTAAATAATAGAATATAATTACTATATAAATCCAATACAATACAATCCCATTTTCTTACTATATTATGCACTTTTCCATCCTTTTCTTCTATTTTTATTAACATACAATGTAAATATTACCTACTGGCTTGCATAGTCTCAACTATTATTAATCTATCACCCCCTCTATCAAAAATTATATTTTTCCTCCCTAAAAACAACTCTTATCTATTCTTCTTATAGTATAAAAGCTCTAATCTCTTTACATTTATATTAATATGGGCTCGTTGGCTGACGATAGCGGGATAGAGGGTGGGGGATATTTTTTGAGAGTGTGGGTCTCCTGCCTGGGCTGTGCGTTTGTTTTTAACAGCATCTCCACAAAAGTACTCAAGACAAAGTGGATAGAGTGACTCTCAATCAACTGGCCAGAAGGAAGATCCTACCAAAGAACATCTGAAATATAACCAGACAGTATAAACAAACGACATAAAGGGTAACTCAAGAACATCAGGCTCAGGATATCAAAGAGACTGCATGACTGAAACCCCCAGATCTCCCATAAAGAATCTCACACCACAAAGGAGGGAAGTCAAAGCAGAACACCCCCCCCAAAAAAAACAAACAAATAAATAAATAAAAACAAACAAGAAGAATCCAACATGGTAAGATGCAAAAATAACCCCTCAATGAAAAGAAAAGAGGAGTCCTCAGAAAGAGAGATAGATGAAATAGACATAGCCCAAATGTCAGACATGGAATTCAAAACAATGGTGGTAAAGAAGATCAATATACTCTACATCCTTAAAAACAACTATGACAACCTCCAAGGAAGTTACCAGCAGCTCCAAGAAAATTACAGGGAACTTGCAGAGAACTACACCAGCATAAAAAAAGACATAGAAACTGTTAACAAGAACCAGGAAGAAATGAAGAATTCACTCTCTGAACTGAAAAACACAGTACAATCAGTCGAAAACAGACTAAACAAAGCAGAGGATCGGATTAGTGAGTTAGAAGATAATGTAGAGAAAAACTCCCAGACAATATAGCAAAATGAAAAAAAGATTAAAAAAATATGAACAAGATGTAAGGGAATTACAGGATGGCATAATAAGAAATAATATCAGGATCATCGGAATTAGAGAGGGAGAAGGAAAGGAGCATGGAATTGAAAAACTGATAAGAGAAATAGTGACAGAAAATTTTCCAAACCTGACGAGAGAAAAGGTTACACAAGTTCAGGAAGCACAGAGAGTTCCAATGAAGAGGAACCCCCCAAAACCCACTCCAAGGCACATCATAATTAAAATGGCAACATTTCAAGATGAAGAGAGAATCCTAAAAGCAGCAAGAGAAAAACAGCAAATAACATACAAGGGAGCTCCGATAAGGGTATCAACTGATTTCTCAGCAGAAACATTACAAGCCAGAAGGGGATGGTCAAAAATATTTCAAGCAATGAAAAACAAAGGCCTACAACCAAGAATACTCTACCCAGCAAGGCTCTCATTCAAAATGGAAGGTGAAATAAGGAGTTTCTCAGACAAAGGAAGACTAAAAGAATACATCTCCACCAAACCAGCATTGCAAGAGATGCTAAAGGGAGTGTTCTAAGAAAAAAGGAGGAAAAAAAAGAGAGAGAGAGGAGAGAAACAGAGGTACAAAGGGAAATGAATAAATACACGTCAATAATAACCTTAAATGTAAATGGATTAAATGCTCCAATTAAAAGACATAGGGTAACGGAATGGATAAGAAAACAGGACCCACATATTTGCTGTCTACAAGAAACACACCCCAAAACAAAAGATTTACACAGACTGAAAGTAAAGGGATATAAAAAAATCTTCCAAGCAAACAGATTGGGAAAAAAAAGCCGGGATAGCAGTCCTCATATCAGACAAAACGGATTTCAAAGCAAGGGCAATAAAAAGAGACGAAGAAGGATATTTCATAATACTTAAAGGAACAATCCATCAAGAAGATATGACATTGATAAACATATATGCACCCAACATAGGAGCACCCAAATACATAAAGCAAATACTAGAAGACCACAAGAAGGATATCAATAACAACACACTCATAGTAGGGGACTTCAACACTCCATTATCAACAATAGACAGATCATCAAAGCAAAGAAACACCAAGGATATACAGGCATTGAACAACACACTAAACCACATGGACTTAACTGATATATATAGAACTTTCCACCCCAAAGAAGCAAAATATACATTCTTTTCAAATGCACATGGGACATTTTCAAAGATAGACCACATGATAGGACACAAAACAAACCTCAACAAATTCAAGAAAATTTAAATCATATCAAGCATCTTTTCAGATCACAATACCTTGAAACTAGAAATCAATCTCAGAGAAAAAAATCAAAGACACCCAAATTCATGGAGATTGAATAGCATGCTATTAAATAATGAATGGATTAACAATGACATCAAAAAATAAATCTAGAAATTTCTAGAAATTAATGATAATGAGCACACAACAGCTCAAAACCTGTGGGACACAGCAAAAGCAGTTCCTGAGAGGGAAGTTCATAGCAATACAGGAATATCTGAAAAGGATAGAAGAATCTCAAATAAAAAACCTAACCATAAAGCTACAAGAACTAGAACAACAACAATAAACAAAGCCTAGGGCAAGAAGAAGGAACGAAATCATCAAGATCAGAGCAGAACTAAATGACATAGAGACTAAACAAACAATCCAAAAGATCAACAAAACTAGGAGCTGGTTCTTCAAAAAAATAAACAAAATCGGCAAGCCTCTAGCCAGTCTAATCAAGAAAAAAAGAGAGAAGACCCAAATAAATAAAATCAGAAATGAAAGAGGAGAAATCACGACTGATACCACAGAAATACAAATGATAGTTAGAAATTACTACAGACAACTGTATGGCAAGAAATTTGACAATCTAGAAAAAATGGACAAATTTCTAGAAACATACAACCTTCCAAAACTGAATCAAGATGAAGTAGAAAGTCTCAACAGACCAAAAACAAAGAAGGAAATTGAAACAGTAATCAAAAATCTCCCTGCACACAAAAGCCCCGGACTGGATGGCTTCACAGGCGAATTCTACAAAACATTCAGGTAAGAACTAACTCCTATCCTCCTCAAACTGTTCCGAAAAATCCAAGAAGAGGGAAAAATCCCAAACTCTTTCTATGAAGCCAGTATTATCCTAATCCCCAAACCAGGTCAAGACACAACAAAGAAAGAAAACTACAGGCCAATATCACTGATGAACATAGATGCTAAAATCCTCAATAAAATATTGGCAAACGGGATCCAGCAATACATCAAAAAGATCATACATCATGATCAAGTGGGCTTCATTCCAGGGATGCAAGGATGGTTTAATATTCGCAAATCAATAAATATAATACATCACCTAAACAAAATGAAAGGCAAAAATCACATGATCATATCAATAGATGTAGAAAAAGCATTTGATAAAGTACAACACCCATTTATGATGAAAACACTCAGCAAAATGGGAATAGAGGGAGCATACCTTAACATAATTAAGGTTATATATGAGAAGCCTGAAGCCAACATCATACTCAATGAACAAAAACTAAAAGCATTCCCCTTGAATTCAGGAACTAGACAAGGTTGTCCACTCTCTCCACTCCTATTCAACATAGTGTTGGAAGTCCTAGCCACAGCAATCAGACAAGAAAAAGAAATAAAAGGCACCCAAATTGGGAAAGAGGAAGTAAAACTATCATTATATGTAGAGGACATGATAGTATACCTAGAAAATCCTATAAACTCCACTAAAAGACTACTCGATATAATAAGTAAATTTGGCAAAATAGCAGGGTACAAAATAAATATACAGAAATCTAAGGCATTTCTGTACACCAACAATAAAATATCAGAGACAGAGGCAAAAAAGAAAATACCATTTACTATAGCAACAAGAAAAATAAAGTACCTAGGAGTAAACTTAACCAAAGAGATAAAAGACCTGTACTCTGAAAATTATGCAACATTGAAGAAAGAAATTAAGGAAGATACAAATTAATGGACGCAAATACCATGTTCTTGGATGGGAAGAATCAACATCATCAAAATGGCCATACTACCCAAAGCAATTTACAGATTCAATGCAATCCCTATTAAAATACCAATGACATATTTCACAGACCTAGAACAAATACTCCATAAATTCATATGGAACCAAAAAAGACCCTGAATAGCAAAAGCAATCTTGAAACATAAAGAACACAGCAGGAGGAATCACAACACCAGATATCAAACAATACTACAAAGCCACTGTGATCAAAACAGTATGGTACTGGCATAAGAACAGACATATAGATCAGTGGAACAGAATAGAGAGTCCAGAAATAAACCCAGGCCTCTATGGTCAACTAATATTTGATAAAGGAGGAAGGAACATAAAATGGAGTGAGAAGAGCCTCTTTAACAAATGGTGCTGGGAGAACTGGATAGGGACCTGCAAAAAAATGAAACTAGACCACCAACTTACACCACACACGAGAATAAACTCAAGATGGATCAAAGACTTAAATGTAAGCCATTACACCATAAAAGTCCTAGAGGAAAACATAGGCAAGAAAATATCAGATATCTCACGTACCAATTTCTTCACAGATACATCTCCTAAAGCAAGAGAAATAAAGGAAAAAATAAATAAATGGGATTACATCAAACTAAAGAGTTTCTGCTCAGCAAAAGAAAACATCAGCAAGATGAAAAGGAAACCAACCATATGGGAAAACATATTTGCCAATGACATCACAGACAGGGGACTGATTTCCAAAATATCGTCGGCAGCCTTCCGTCTCGAGAGACGATGGTGTAGCTTCTTAAGAGTCTATCTGCACCGCCGAGAATGGTTGTGCAGTCCGACTCGGGAGTGACACGGTATCTGTCTCCTCCCGTGTTGAATCGACATCTTGCGATGACACTCGTCCTCTCCAGTGAAGCTGAAGCTACAGAGCCTGGGCAGGGTGATATGGAGGGTCTGCTGTTGCCCATGCAGCAGACCCCCCCTCTCTTCGCAGCTGAAGGGTCCAAGGGAAAGACGGAGTCAATACAGCTTGGTTTCAGGTGCGCCGCAGGAGTTGCCGGTGTTGACTACAATGTCAAACCGCCTTAGGGACTCCGGCTCCGGATTTTCTGTCGGGGTTTACTCCCTTAGCCTTTCCCCTGAAGAGGTATGCCGCAAGGCAGCGGAGGGTTTTTTTTTTTTTGGAGTCAGAGTTTTCCTTCTCTGATGTGCCCTGACTGGAAGATCGAACCAGCGACACTTAGCTCGCAGGCCGACGCTCAATCCACTGAGCCAAACCAGTACAATTACCAAAATAAAGAGACTAACATTGGCACAATACTACTAAGGAAACTATAGCTTGTATGTGAATTTGACCATGTTTGCCGCTAATGGAGATACTATGTTTAGTTCTTTCTTGTATCTCCTTAGTCTCCTCCAATCAGTTAAAATTGCTCAAAATATATATATATATATATATATATATATATTTGGAATATATATATATATATTTGGAATATATATATATATATATATATTCCAAAATATATAAAGAGTTTATACCTCTCAACATCAAGAAAACAAACAACCCAATTAAAAAATGGACAAAGGACCTGACAAACACTTCTCCGAAGAGGACATACAGAAGGTCCATAGACACATGAAAAAATGCTCAACATCATTAGCCATCAGGGAGATGCAAATAAAAACCACAATGAGATACCATTTTACACCAGTCAGAATGGCCATCATCAACAAATCAACAAACAACAAGTGCTGGCGAGGATGTGGAGAAATGGGAACCCTGGTGCACTGTTGGTGGGAATGCAGACTGGTGCAGCCACTATGGAGAACAGTATGGAATTACCTCAAAAGATTAAAAATGGAACTGCCTTTTGAACCAGCGACTCCACTTCTAGGATTATACCTGAAGAATCTTGAAACACTAATTCAAAAGAACTTATGCACCCCTATGTTCATTGCAGCACTATTTACAATAGCTAAGTGCTGGAAACAACCTAAGTGCCCATCTGTAGATGAGTGGATCAAAAAACTGTGGTACATTTACACAATGGAATACTATGTAGCAGAAAGAAAGAAGGAACTCCTGCCATTTGCAACAACATGGATGGAACTAGAGAGAATTATGCTTAGTGAAATAAGCCAAGCAAAGAAAGAAAAATACCATATGATATCACCTAATACAGGAAACTAAAGAACAACACAAACAAAGGAACTAAATAGAACAAAGAGCATAATAGCAGTCAATAGGGGGGAGGGGAGAGGAAGAGAAAGGGGATAAGAAGGGAAGGATTTGGTCAAAGAACCTGTATAAATGACTCATGGACATGGACAACGGGGAGGGATATGATTGCGGGAGAGGGGGTGGGTTGGTTGGGAGAGAGAAATTGGGGGAAAAGGGGACAACTGTAATTGAAAAACCAAAAAATAAAAATAAATAAATAAATAAATAAATAAATAGATAGATAGATAGATAAATAAAATAAAAAATAAGTCTACTAAATTAAATTTATAATTATGGGGAACTTTACTTTTTTTACAAATTCCAGTCAAACTGTATATAAATACAGTAAGTAATTTCAATTTAAGACTCAAAAGATAAACTCAATTACTCAATTATACAGCTTACATTGGAGTAGAGCTACTTGAATAAGCTAAATTCTCCCAAGTATCAGACATTACATTTTTTGAAGTACTAACTATGCATAAATTTTTTACATTTAATGGATTCAGTTATCTATATATTTCTATGTTTAAATCTAAATATTCAATGATAAAAATATGCTTTCACACAAGGGAAACATTGGTGTCATCACAGAAATCTTCCAGGGCACTCTCTTAGATGTTTGAAATTTGTATTTTTACCTGAGATACTGACCAGGAATCCTGACAGTCATGCCTGTGACACAGTAACTATATCAACTCACTAAATAATCTTGTAGATTTTATAACCCATGTAGATTCCATGCTAGGGTTTAGAAACTACCTAATTTTCACAAGACTCTGCAGCCTTGCTCAGGTGGTTAGATCACTGGATTTGATTTTCTTTAGTTCTTATGTTATTTAAAATATCATCCTAGATTGGTCTAAATACTTCTGATCTTCATGGGAAATACACTTTCATCGTGTTTTTTTCTTTTTGGTAGGAATAGATGTTTTATGGGTCTAGATAACTCTCAAGGTTATACAATTTTATTAAGTTCAGTTATTTGAGAGAAAGAGAGAGAGAGAAAGAGAGAGCTAGCCACTGCCTTGAGAAGAAATTTCCTGTGGAGTATTAAAGATTATAAAAGTGGTAAAACTGAACAATGCACTTATAACTATGTATGTGAGTAACCGAGATAGATTTAAAACCAAGTATGTATGCTTTTAAAGTCACAACTTTGAGAAGATACACTTGTATATGTAAATCTTTATGTCTCTTCAATATTTGTTGTTGTTTGTTTTTATTAGGTGAATGCTCTCAATGAATCTAAGATTTAGCATTTTAGAAGCTAAATCTTTATTAATTTATTGTCTTGGTTATAATTTGTGGCTTTTAGGATCCTTTAGCTTTTAGAGTTGCAATCTACTCTTTTTATTGTAGTAAGAACATTTCATGTGAGAACTATTCTTTTAACAGATTTTTAAGTGTACAAAAAGTATTGTTATTTATACTGTATGATATTATCTATAGGCATAATGTATACCAGGTATCTAGAGTTTGTTTATCTTGCATAACTAAAATTTTATAGTCCTAATTAGCAACTCCCTGGTAACCACCATTCTATTCTTAGTTTCTGTGAGTTTGACTGTAAACTGAAGCCTGTAGTATATTTCCTCCTGTGACTGGCTTATTTCACTTAGCGTAATGTCCTCAAGGTTCATCTCGATGCTGTGTCACACATAGCAGGACTTCCTTCTTTTTTAAGGATAAACAATATTCCATTGGATGTATATACCACGTTGAGATGAACATTTAGTCTGTTCCCATATCCTGACTATTGTGGCCAGGGCTTCAATAAACATTGCAGTACTAATATCTCTTCGATATCCTGCTTTCAATTCTTTGGGATAAATAACTAGAAATGGAACTCCTGAATCATACGATAGTTCTTTTTAAGTCTTTGAGGTATCTTTACCATGTTTTTCATAGATGTTGTACCATTTTGCATTCCCCCAACAGTATACAAGGGTTCCAAATATTTTAAACAAACAACGATAGTCTAGCTTTCAGTTTCTAGTTTGAAGTAAACAATGAAAATGTCTTCAATTCATACTCCCCTTCCCCCGATAAAATTTATTTTATTGAAACTTCAGTTTACTGTTCTCTCAAGAGCTTTGAAGAAGATATTACTTTAGATATATTCCCTTCAGTTTAGTCCTTAATAGTATATTTTTCCTTCAATTCCCTTCAGTTTAGTTCTTAACAGTATATTTTTCTCAAAATTCCAATCAGGGACCTTCAAATCTATGACCTTTACTTATATTTTTTTCCACTCAGCTCTGGCTGAGTACTTACTTCTATAATGCAAACAAATCTCAACAGTTTTCACTTAACCCCTTACAAATCACAGCTGTCTTGCTTCTTACCACACTAAAATGATTAAAATTCTATGATTATTTTACTACATGGGGGATAAAAAGGCCCTTTCTGCTTCATCATGCCTTTTCATTTTTTAAGTTCTTAAGAGCCACTCTTTCCTTTTATATGTTTATTCATGACAAGATTTTCAGTGCTACTTTCCAGGACAGATTTCAGGTTTGCTTCAACATATTAAATTTTTCCCTGGCTGGTGTGGCTCAGTGGATTAAGAGTGCTGGCCTGCAAACCAGGGGGTTGCTGGTTCGGTTCCCAGCCAGGGCCCCTGCCTGGATTGCAGCCCAGGTCCCCAGTTGGGGGCGTGCAAGGGGCAACCACACATTGGTGTTTCTCTCTCTTTTTCCCTCCTTTCTCCTCTCTGTAAAAATAAATAAATAAAATCTTTAAAATTATGAAAATTCTATTTTTCACATTTATTCTTTAAAATACTTTACAGTAAAGCTACTAAAAATACTAAAGGTAATAACTTATGCAATGATATAAAGTCTTGATTATTGAGTAAACAAACACATTTTAAAATTTTAGGCATAAGTATATATGAAAATTTTTACAGAAATTAAAAAGCAGAATACACAGTTAAAAAATTGGACGAGACACTTGCACAGTCACTCTAAAAAAATAAAAGTAGAGACGGGCAGCAAACATGGGAAAATTTGCTCCATTTTACTGGCCATCAGAAAATAAAATTTAGTTGGCAAGAATATGAAGGAATTGGAATTTCACAAACACTGCTGGTAAGAGTGGTGCATAAAAAGTAGACCAGTGTTCTAAGGCTAAATATAAACATACTTGTGACTCCCAGATAAATACCCACAGAAAGAAATACACATCATCTCCAAGAGATATATGCACAAGAATCTTCACAGAAGCACGATTTCTAATAGCTAAGAATTGAAAACAATCTAGTTGTCTATCAAGAAGAGAATGTATAAATATTAATAAATTGTGGCATATTTGTACAATTGGTTAGTCCATAGTACTGAGAATAAATTGAATTATTGCTTCATGGAAAAATATGGTTCAGGGATTGAAGTGGGTGAGGCAGGAGAGAGCAACAGGGGGAAAATGGAACACCTGTAATAGAGCAACAATAAAAAAAAGAAATTAACTTAAAAAAAAGAAAGAAAACTATGGCCGAGTGGTATGTGGAAGCCTGCTCTACCAGGTTATAAGAGGCATCTATGGGCATCCCTTTCCAATGGCACATTCAGTTACATCATGTTGTTAGTCTGAAATCTGCCACAGTAAGAGTATTTGAATCATGGAAGTTAGGAAATGCTCTAAATGAGGGCTTTTCCCCTCCTTGGCAGAGTTGACTTATTAGCACACCACTGAAAGTATCTCACAAACATAATTCTGTGTGAACTAAGCCAAATACAAAAGTATGTGTACATATGTATACGTATACATATATATAGTTAATTTAACAATATAGTAATTGTTAATATAACAAGAACAGTTCATGTGACACCCACGTAACCTGGCAGCCAAGGTGAGTGGAGCGGAATTCCCATGCATGAACAATGACAACTTCAGTGTACTTGTCAGTGGGGGTGGTAGACGCCATTGAGTGAGCATGTGTCCTGTGTCGCCATTGCATTCAAAGTGACTGAGCGAGTAGAACAAATCTGCATCAAATTTTGTGTTAAGCATTCCTCTGTGAAAACTATTCAGATGACTCCAGTTTTCAGGGAAGATGCAATGAGGGCAGCACAAATAAAAGTGTGGCACAAACATTTCAAAGGTATTTGAGAATCTGTTGAAAGTGATGCATGTTCTGGTAAGCCTGGAACAAGCAGAATACCTGAGAATGTTGAACATACATGGGCTGCAATCAACAAAGATTGGCAACTGACAGTATGAGAACTAGAAGCTGATCTGAGGATTCCAAAACTGACTGTGTCCAAGATTTTAATGCAGGATCTTGGCATTAAACATGTCATGGCAAAATTCATTCAGTGGCTTCTGCTACCAGAGCAGAAGGAAAATCGTGCTCCAGTTGCTAATAACCACTACCAATGAACCAAATTTCCCAAAGAAGGTCATAACTGGAGCTGAATCATGGGTCTACGGCTATGAGTATGATACAGAAACAAAGGCCCAGTCATCCCGATGGAAGTCTCCTGCTCTCCATGCCTGAGGGAAGGCATGACAAAGTCACAGCAAGATCAAGACTATGTTATCTGTGTTTTAATTGGGAAGGTGCTGTCCATCATGAGTATGCCCCTCCAGGCCGAACAATTAATAAGGAATACTACTTCAATGTTCTTTGCCTGTTGAGAGATGCAATACAATGAAAACAGCCACAGCTATGGGCAACTGGTGACTGGCAGCTTCATTACAACAAGGCACCCACTCATGCATCACATCTCCCGCAGATTTTTTTTGGCAAAACATCAAATCACACAAGTGACTCAGCCCCTGTACAGCCCATATTTTGTGCCCTGCCACTTCTGGCTTTCCCAAAACTAAAATTACCTTTGCAAGGGAAGGGATTTCAGACTGTCAATGAGATTCAGGGAAAATATGACAGGACAGCTGATGGCAATTCCAACAAAGAATTTTGCAATGTTTTGAACAGTGGAAGAGACACTGGGAGAAGTGTGTGAGGTCCCAAAGTGCCTACTTTGAAGGAGACTGAGGCATCAATGTCCTAGGTACAGTGTTTCTTAGATCTTGTATCTTCTCCAATGTCTCTATTTTTCATAGCACATGGTTGGATACTTTCTGGACAGACCTCATATACTATATAATTCCATTTATAGAAATTTCAAAAATAGGCAAAACTAAACATTGGTGCTAGAATTCAGAAGAGGGGACTAGTTGGGATCCTGCATTGTGGAGGGCAGTAAAGTAAAGGGGATTGAGGAGGCCCTCTTGAGTTTGTGGTGATCTTTTGTTTCTTGATCTTGAAGCTAAATTACCAGTGTTTTCACTATGTAAAAATTTATCATGTTGTACAGTTATGACTTGTGTACTTTTCTGAATGTTTGTATATATTAATTAAAATCTTTCTTAAAAATAAACACATGGCATGATCTCATTTTGAGTTTTTTAAGTACTATATGTACTTAAAGATTAGTACCAAAATGTTTACTGTTCATACCTCTGGAGGGTGATATGGTGTGGCAAGGGAGACAGGGAAATAGAAGATTACCTGAGCTTCTTACTTCTTATACTTCTGTATACATTTATTAAAAATAATAAGTTTTATTTTAGTAATAAAAATTAACAGAAAAAATGCATTTTATTTAGAGATTACAAACATTTTTTTTCCATAAAAAATGTCCCTTTACTATCCTATTCCATGATTAGACTGGAAAGAATATTGCTAAGTTTTTTTACTTCTCAAAATTCCAAACAAACAGAAAAAGTTGTCTGCAAAGATTTCCCTAGTGTAGGTCAAGTTAACATAAGGAAAATGGGAATTAATTACTCTGAATGAATAGAATTTAAATAATCATTAAGAAATATTCTAACTTATGCCCCTATCTTATTATTTAAATCAGCTTTCTTGATTTATAATTTATATACAATAAAATGCACAGATTTTAAATGTATAGTCCAAAGAGTTTGACAAATGCATATGCTCATATAAACACCCTCCAATTTAAAGTAATTTAAAAATTTTTAAATATATATACATATATAATAACTTGGAGAACTTAGAATTCTTCTCTTCCTGCATATGCCATTTGGTGTATAATGTAGGGTTCAGGAAGGCTGTGTTCATACTTTAGGTAGAATTCTGGAAATATTAAAGTATTTTTCCTTGAGGAAGTATTTTTTAAAAGTATATATGCATTCAAGGCTGAGGATAAAAGTAGCTAAAATAATTTACCATATTTTTCACACTGTAAGATACACCTGACCATAAGACACACCTAGGTTTAGAGGAGGAAAACAAGAAAAAAAATATTTTGAACCAAATGGTGTACTAAAATATTTAATAAAATATACCAGAATAATATTTCAACCATGTAAAGTGAACAGCAGTCAACAGTGGTATTAAGAACCATCATCACTGGCATTAACAAATGAAGAGAGACTTTAAGGTTCAAGTACTCTTCTACTTTTCTGGGAACCCCAAGAACTCATCATCACTAGTGTCAGAATTTATGGGGGCCTTTAATAATAGGCATTGAGGGAGTGAAGAGGTATCACTGATTGTAACAGTCACTGAGAGTATCACTATCCTAGTTATAGGTTCTGAAGGACTACCCCTAGTGCCTGCTATTGCTAGTGATACCCCTTAATCTTCTCAGTGCCTGTGTTACTACTAGGACAGTGACCCCACCATAACTCCCTTTATATACTACAAACTTCAGCATTTGTGGCTGCTCACACAGTTACTGCTGGCCTCCTCACACAGAATCTGGTGTGCACTGGAGACAGTATGGAGATAGATGAGACAGCTGTAGCATCTAACAGAGCCAGTAGCCAGCCAAGAACATGTTACTTCAGCTCCACCCATCTGCCTCTCATGATGGCAAAGCTTAAGGCACAGTGATTGGTGATTGGAGGTAGTTCTACTGACACAGACCCCACCCAGTGACAAAGACAATTGGCAACTGGCACTGTGCCTCATACCCGTTATTAGCCTCAGCTGATTCAAGAGGCCAGTGGTTGTAGCTGGGAGTGTCAGGTGGCTCTCTGCACTCTCCCAGGTCCCAGGTGATGGGCAGAGGTGGACAGCAACTGACCAAATGCTCTGAGATTCAGCAGTAAAGTGGGACATCTAAGAATCCCCAGGGGTTTTGCGTGAGCCCACTGCTTCCTCTTCTAACAGCTGTCGCCACCGCTGACAAGTCAGGTAATACACATCATGGTCTGTGATGCAATATTTGCTCCATAAGACGTACAGACATTTCCCCACCCCCCACTTTTAAGGGGGAAAAGTGCATCTTATGGAGCGAAAAATATGGCATATTGTTCTCTTTTGAACAGATCCTAGGGATGAATATAATACTCATTAATTTTGTTATGTCTGTACAAAGACATGTTCATCTTATCCTCATTGTCATTTCTACTGACATGATCTCTTTCAACTTGTGAAAGATATCTTATTATTGTGCAGAGAGTACCTAAATTTTACTCCTTGGGATGTATTTATTTACTGTTTTTATAAGAATGGATTTTCTTTAACTTTAGGTAAGCATAATGATAATAATATTGGTTTTAAACACAGGAGATTTCTAGCTACATATATGAGGGCCCACTTAAAATGATATGATCAAATAAGAATGATTTTATATGATTTTTTTTGAAATATGGAATGACTGCATTTGTCACTCATTCAGTCATCTAAGTGCCAGACTTCTTTGTTAAACTTTTTAAATCACTATGTGCAAATGGAACTTCTATTATTTCTATTTTATAGATGGGTAAACAGAATTGGCAAGACTAAGTAAATTATATAAGTATATGACAGAGAAATTAATGGAGAATGCTGTTAAAAAACAATTCAAAAGTGTAGACAGCCTATGTTTAACAAATTCTTTGTTAAAGAATTTAGAATCATTATATAGTTCATTGTAATCCACGTATAGTTTCTGAGTTGGGAAATTAAAAATAGAGTAGAGACCTTAGAAACTTACTCTGGTAAGTGTCTGTTTCATCTCTCAAGCCTTCTTCCATCTGAGTTCATAGGAAAATACTGGGATTCTTGGTCAAAACTGTTTTTAAGTCATTTCATCCTAACAGGGTTAAATTATATACACTCTCTCCAAGGCCAATTAGCCTGCACAATTATTTTTTATGATTTACATATAGTTCTCCCTTATTTACAGGGGATGTCTTCCAAGACTCCCAATAGATGCCTGAAATCACAGATAGTACCAAACATTACAAATACTGTTTTTTCCTATACATACATTCCTATGATAAAGTTTAATTTATAAATTAGGCACAGTAAAAAATTAACAACTAGTAATAAAAGTACAATTATAACAATACACTGTAATAAGAGTTATGTGAATGTGATCTCTGTCTCTCAAAATATCTTATTGTGCTGTACTCACCCTTTTGTGATGGTGTTAGATGATACAATGCCTACGTGAGGAGATGAAGTAAGGTAATGACATAGCATGGTGACATAGAGTTAGGCAACTATTGACCTTCTGAAGATTCGTCAGGAGGATCATCGAGCCATAACAGACTATGTCTTGTCTCCTACCCACAAATTTAATCTTTTTCATCTTAAACAATCAATTACCATGCACTGTGGTTATAATTTTTGCAGTTTGAGGTGCAGAAGCAAAACTAGCATGAATTTCTTTTTCCTTCTTCACAACTTCACTAGTTGAAGATTCTGTGCTTACCGTGGAACTTAGCAAACTCAGCACAGAAATTTTCTTTCTTTTCTTATTAAGTCAAGAACTCTCACCTTTTTTCATAAAAGAAGCACTTTATGGCTTCTCTTTGTCATATTTGAATTGCCAGCATCACTATAACCTAGCCAGCTATTGTGTAGATACACTAAATAAAACAATGATTCACATCCGAGATGAGGCTGAGCGGGATGTCACGAGATATCATCATGCTATTCAGAACAGGAGCAATTTAATGAATTTTTTATTTCTGGAATTTTCCATACTGAAACTATGGAAAGTAAACCTGCAGAAAGCTAAACCATGAATAAGGGGCAGTAGGGGTGTGGGGTAGTTACTGCAGTCAATTCTAGCCAGGCGCAGGTGGGGGTCATAATAGCTACTACCTACTGAGCATCTGCTTTTCACCAAACGTTACAGTTTCAAGAATCAGGAATTCCAGCTTAAACAAAAAAGGTGTTTTTTTTTTTTAATTTCTATGACCCAGCCCAGTACTTGGGCCAAGGTGATAATTAAGAAATCCTTTCAGACTGGGTGAAATACTTACATGAGTACATATTAGCAAAGAACAAAAATATTCACTCTCGTTATTGAATTAAATACTGCCATTTTATACCATACATTCTATTGTTTAAAAAAATTGTGTAACTAGGTAATAACTTTCCACCATCTAATAGTTACTATACAATTCATTCATTTAAAAGTCGTCGGCAGCCGTCCGTCTCGAGAGACGATGGTGTAGCTTCTTAAGAGTCTATCTGCACCGCCGAGAATGGCTGTGCAGTCCGACTCGGGAGTGACACGGTATCTGTCTCCTCCCGTGTTGAATCGACATCTTGTGATGACGCTGGAGTGTCCTCTCCAGTGAAGCTGAAGCTACAGAGCCTGGGTAGGGTGATATGGAGTGTCTGCTGTTGCCCATGCAGCAGACCCCCCCTCTCTTCGCAGCTGAAGGGTCCAAGGGAAAGACGGAGTCAATACAGCTTGGTTTCAGGTGCGCCGCAGGAGTTGCCGGTGTTGACTACAACGTCAAACCGCCTTAGGGACTCCGGCTCCGGATTTTCTGTCGGGGTTTACTCCCTTAGCCTTTCCCCTGAAGAAGTATGCCGCAAGGCAGCGGAGGTTTTTTGGAGTCAGAGTTTTCCTTCTCTGATGTACCCTGACTGGAAGATCGAACCAGCGACACTTAGGTCGCAGGCCGACGCTCAATCCACTGAGCCAAACCAGCCAGGGTTACATTTAAAAGTATTTATTGCATAATTATTATGTGCCAAATTCTCTCTCAGGCACAATCTCTCCTCTATGGGAGCTTTCAGTCTAGAGATTCTGTAAAAGCTGATGGTTGGTAGAAGAGGCAAGTAAGTATATTACCTTTCCCTTATTTAATATTTCTATTCTGAATCTACCATTTCCTGCCCTCGGGGAGGAAGATGATGATCAGGTCATATTTTATCTTATCTATATACCTACAGAGTAGCTCCAGATGTTGTTTTGTATATGGATGGGCATATGGCACTATGAAATATTTCAGGATGTTCTTCCAGTAAGAACTATTGAGGTTAATATGAATCATTAGGTATGAACAATGAGCCCATAATGCTCTCCTGAACACAGCTGTTGCTCTTCTTTTGGTTCATAATCTCCACTTTCTGGTATTGCTACTTATCTTTTTATTTAGGCCCTGTCTTCCCACTTTGATTAAAGTTCTTCAATAACACCAATCATTTCTTATACCTCATACCTGCTTCATTGCTTAGAATATTATTCATCACTTCAAAGGACGTTTTTATATGATAGGCATTGTGTAACTCTGGAAAATAGGAACAAGATATGAGCCCTAGCACCAAGTAATTTAAAATCTGAAAGAAAATAAAAGAGTACATGTGTAAAAAATTCTAACAATTAAACTTAAAGAAAAGTAAAGATCAGTGTATTAGTATCAGAGAATGAATAAACACCTGTCAGATCTTATAAAAAGGATTCCTCCTTCCCTCATGGAACTTATAGTCTAATGGGAAAGACATACCTTTTATAACTAATTAATAATACTAGCACATTCTATATGGTAGGCAATATGGTATGTATTTTACATGAATTATTTCATGTAATTATCAAGATTTTCCCCAAAAGAATTAAAAATCTGTGATATGTGGTTATGCAAGCCACACTAGGTTTTTCTGTTGTCACTTCTATTACTTCTCTTTTATACTTGATTAATTCCCTGCCCCCCCCCAAAAAAAAACTGGCACATGTTTGCTTTGATAAGTATTAGAGCACATTATACTTCCTTCTTCAGCTACTGAGGAAAGATGGTAGATGACATTTCATATGAGGACTTGAAGAATAATGCAAAACCCAGTTGGATACTCTCTTGTATCTCTTGATTATAATATTTATTATACTTCATTGTAACTACATTCATGTGTGTGTCTTCCCAGATAGGGTAATCCTTTTTGAGGTGAAGGACTATTTTACACATATTTGTACCCAATATTCCTGGTACAGAATAACTATTTAATAAATATACTTTCAATGAACAAATGAATGATTGAACTGGAAAACTTGCCTTCAGCAAGTTCCACTATTATTTCTTTAAAAATGGTATAAAAGGTGGGGGGGGGTGATCCTCAAAAGTTTATTAAAATCAGTGATATTCATTAGGAGAAAGAGCACAGTGGCAATTCACATTAACACCACCTCCCTCCTCCTTGATTATCTAACAGTGTCAGAAAGAACACTTTTTTTCTATTTGACTTTATTCATTAAAGTGATGGGGGACTCAAATGTTGGAAAAATTTAAGTTTCAGATAATAGCTAATAAGCTTAATAATCAATGTATGTAAAAAGCTATTGTTTTAGGAACTGAAGGTATGATCTATCTTGATTCCAGGAGACCAAAAGCAGTCCCACCTTTGTGCCTCGGGAGGACTGCAGGCAATCAGGATGGTATCTGAGCCATTGTGCTCCAGGGTGAGAGTGCAGGACACAGATAACAACCACTGCCCAGGGCACAGATGAAAGAATGCTGCAGCTTTTATCTGATTAACATTTTCCCTGAATTCCAAACCCCTTACCTACACTTTCCTTCTCTTTATAAAAAGGGTTGGTTTAAAAATGGAATTTAAGACTAGTCTTTTAGGGTACAAACCCACCATCTTCTCAGATCGCCAACCATGTGAATAAAGCGCCCCTAAAGAGTCAATCCCTGCCTGGTCATTGGGTCTGGTAGGTGAAGGCAGCACCAACGCCGGCTTTTCCGGTTTCAGTAGTGCTATAAGGCATTTAATAGGATTTCAGAGCTGAAAATAAATAAAAGCACTTCAGAAATCATTTAATCTAGTCTACCAACTATCCTGGAGCTAGGTCCTGGCCATATTTTCCTAGATAGACAAAAGAGGAGCATTCTATTAAATTACACAGGCAATCCTTATTTTTCTTTCTGCAAATCATATTGTTATCTGGGAGTGAAGAGAGGAGACTAGCTCCTTCCTCCTTCTCTTCCTTCCTTATTCCCTTTTCATTTTAAAATAAACAACAACTTGACAAGATAAACCTTTTTAAAGCGTTTCTCCAACGGGGCAGGGTCTTCTTCTTCTGGCGACTGCTATTGCGTCCCTCTCGCTGGGATTGGTGGAAAGTAAGCCAGAAATAACTTCAGGGCGGAGAAACTAGACCCAGGGCTGAGAATAGACTCCCGCCCTCAGATCCCGGCAGACCTAGCTGGAGAGAGCCCTTGACCCTTGGCCGGGCGCAGCAGAGGTCCCAGGGGGCTCCCCTAACCCCGCCTCCCGAGATGTGGAGTCCCCTTCACGAAGCCGACTCGATATTTGTCGCTTGGCGCCGCCCGCGCTGGCTCTGCGTTGGGGCCCTGCTGGCCGTCGGACTCTTCATCTTCGGCTTCCTCCTCGGTAGGTGCGCGCTCGCCAAGCCCACCCCGGAGCCTGCCTACCCGGCAGTTCCGCGCTTTGCTGGACTCGCCGGCTGGCTGCGATGTGGGCTCCCGGGGAAGGTGGTTTAGTTTGGGGGAAGGTTGGGGTTGAGCAAAGTAGGTAGGGGTTCCTGGAGGTAGTGTAGGGTTGGGTTCTGGACAAGCTATTGTAGGACAGTCACACAGGGTAAGGAGTAGAAAGGGGAAACCTCTGGGAACTCGCTGACATTATTGTCAGCTCTCTGAAGAGATTGTTACCTACAGTTCTTTTGCGTTGCCGTCTCCAGTGAACGGATTTGCGACCTAACCCAACTCGTTAAGAAAACCAGGGGCAGCACAGACAAGCTCACACTCTTCCATTTTAATTTTGACTCCGCCACTTCTTCATGGCCTTGAACAAGTTACCCGGCCTGTCTTAGCCTGTTTTCCAATCTGTATGATGATGATAATATCTGCAATTTAGTGGAAGTAGTAAATAAAACAGCACTTAAAGTTCCCGTCACATTATTGGGGTATTGGCTCTTTTCTTTATTTCTTCTTGATAGAAGCTGCTTCTGATTGCACATTAATGCGCAGGACTAGCTTAAGGGATTCCCAGGTGGTTTGCCCGTGCCCTGAACTCTGAATTTCTTTTTCGGGATTTAGAAGACCAGTGCATGGACCTTAGGGCTATTACAAAAACTTCTGAGCCACATTATGCTCATGCTAACATGTGGATATGAGTAACTGCCTAGGGTTGTTGTGGGATTTAAATGAGATAGGTACTCAGTAAGGACGCACTTCAAATTAACTTTCAACTTTCTCAGCTCTAAAAATGTCAAGGTTGGCATGGGAATTAAAATCTGTAACTCTTCAGGGCATTTTATTCCTAATTTAGACTCAGCTAAATCCTCCTATTCACTGCTCAGTGGCTAACACAGAAGAGTTCCTTTATTAATGTTTGTTTGTTCTTCCCTAGAATTGTCTGCTCTCCCCTCCCCCACAGACCTCACTGCACTTCATCCAGTTCATTCTCCAGATCTCAATTCAAGCATTTAATCCTCAGTGTGTCCTTCCCAGGTCCCACAGCCTAATCCTTTGTTGTGTGTACAGGTGGAACTGTATTTCCATTTGCTGCCCATCATTTATTTCAGTATGCTTCTGTGTGTGTGTGCATGCATGCGCGCGCGTGTGTGTAATAACTGGAATGTTCCACAAAAGCTGGCCGGGCACTGATCATTCCTCTAAATAAGTCCTGTAATGATTACCAACTACAAGGGCTTACTTCTGTGTTATCTTGCTACCCATTGCCTCTGGCCTATGTGCACTAGGTGCCTTACAGAGATGTTGGGTGAATTATAGTTTCACTGTAGCTTTCTGAAGTTGAATTTATCAAGCCTACTTCAACTGGAAACATAAAATCTCAGCATTTTGTCTTTAATTTCAGAGCCAGAACAAATTACAGATCTGAGTTTCCTTCAACTCTTTGAAATAACTTGTGTATTTGAAATATATTAATAATGAATTCATTATAAACATTGACTAAATGCTTATTCTGGTTCACCAAAGAACAGTCACCAGGGATAAAAGCTTTAAGGAAAAAAGAGGTGTATCTCCTTTTTATCTTAATTTTTAAGAGAGATTATTCATCCCCTTTTTGAAACATTTAATCTTAGTGCACATTTTCTCATGAAACATTTCTTAGAGTAACAGCAATCTTATCATTGAACTCGGATAAAACATATGTTGCAATTGATTTTTAATATGAAGGTCTGTGTGCATGATTTTTTCCCAGTGGAAGTAGATAAGAGAATTAAATTTTAGAAAATTTCAGTGAATGCTGGAGGTCATTGGTAATTTATATTTTACATATGATAGATACAGCAACAAGAAAAATTAGGGCCTGCCCTGACTGGTGTTACTCAGTGAGTTTGGGCATTGTCCTGCAAACTGAAAGGTCACTGGTTCATTTCCTTGTCAGGGTATATGCCTGGGTGGTGGGCCAGGTCCCAGGCTGGGGGTGTGCGAGAGGCAACTGAGTGATGTTTCCCTTGCATTGATGTTTATCTCCCTCTCTTTCTCCCTCCCTTCCCTTCTCTCTAAAAATAAATACATAAGATTCTTAAAAAAAGAAGAATGAGGGCTTGTCTGTGAGCTCACTTCTCATTCCTATATTTGTATGTATTCTACAGGATGGTTTATAAAATCCTCCAATGAAGCTACTAATGTTGTTCCACAGCATAATGTGAAGAAGAAATTTTTGGATGAACTGAAAGCTGAGAACATCAAAAAGTTCTTATAGTAAGCATATACTTGAAAATTCATATGGACAATTTGTTGGAAAATTGTATTGTTTCAAAATTTTGATCCAATATTTCATATACGGGAACTTACTTTTTTAAAAAAGTTTTATTTGTTGAAGATCTTATATCACATTTTATATGGACAGGATAATATATTTTATCTGAACTTTACCAATAGGGATGTTTTAGAGCAGGGGTCAGCAAACTCTGCGAAGGGCTTGCTTTTATAGGCCAACTGATTTCTATCACAACTACTCAGCTCTGATATTGTAGCACAAAGGAATCCATTGAAAATGCATAAAGGAATAAGTGTGGCAGGTCTGATAAAACTTTATTTATAGGCACTGAAATTTGAATTTTATATAATTGTATAATAAAATATTCCTTTAGTTTTTCACCTGTTGAAATGTGATAACCATTCTTAACTGTGGGCTATAAAAACCAGGAAATGTGCTGGATTTGGTCAGTGGAATTTATTTTCCTGTCTCCTGTTTTGGAGGAAGATAGTATATTTTGGTCAAAAGAATAAACTTGGACTTTGGGGTCTGTCATACTTGAGTTTAAATTTCAACTTTGCCCATTGATAGCAAAGTAACTTTGAGTGAATACTTAAACTTCCCAAGCCCTCCTTTCTACATCTATGAAATAAGGACAATGATACTGCTATGATGAGGATGAACTTAGAGAACATATATGTGACATAGTTTACAATCTAGCTCCCTATTTCCTGAAATAGCTATCTCTAGTGTAGAGCCAAAGAAGTAAATGAGTAAATTTAAAAACTATTTGAAAAGCAACTGAAAAAAAAGAAGCCCTTGTATAAATGATTATATATAATCAATTAGAGTATTTAGCTTTTCAAAGCATAAGGCCCTTTTTTTAGAACAAATTTGCTTAGTGCATGTATTCAGAAATACTTAAAGTCCCTTATAGTGATTGAAAGATCCTTTAGTGAATACAAGTTATAATTTTATTTAAAAGACAGTTTTATATATACATACATATATGCATAGATGTGTACACATAAAATCATATAAACACATATATCTATATTCATTTTGATAGAATTAAAACTATGAACAAAAATTTTCTGTGATACCTCCCAGGTCTCTGGAAGGGCTGTTTGAAGCTTAAACTTTGGAAATCCCTCCCCTGCCACTTACTATTTCACTATAAATAGGTACAATAGATATCATAATGGAGGTCTGGCAAGATTTAATATTTGCTCTTAGAGCTGATGTTCCTGCTTCTTTCTTCCTTTCCTAACCTGTGGCATGGCCTGACCAGCAAAAACAAATGGCTTTTGTTTATTTCTTTTTGGACCCTAAGCAAGATTGAAGCAGTCAGCTTCTTGCTTATTCTCTATATCACTGATCAAGCTGCTCTAACTGTTCAGAATTCAAGGATGTTTATCTTTAACACACAAAAGAAAGAAATTAAGAGAACCCCCCACTCATCCCTGCAAGGACTGAAGAATCTCCAAAAACCTCCTGAACGCTCCAGATTTCTAATTTGCCATACAAGTTGTTAGCTATTTTGAATACTTTATAAATTATTACTATTTTTGAAAATAATTGATAATCTTGAAGCATCAACAAATAACTTGACATACTTCTCAATTAAGACAATAAAAAATGTCAAAACTGCTGTTTAATATCTGTTATCTAATTGAGCCTCAAATCTTTGAGAGCTAGTGGAGTGGCTATAGTCTCCACAAGTACAGGTGAGGAATTTCAGACATGGCCAGGTTTGTAAAAGTTACAGGCAAAACCTATAATACACCACTTGATCTGATTTTATGCTGATTAATTTATTTATCATGAAAAGTAGTCTTTTTCTACTTATCTTTTTTAGGATCAGCTTTGCTCCAAATGAGTGGGTTCAAACCTTATCATAGCACATGGTTGAATTCTAGTTGGTAATGACAAAACTGTTGCAACAAATTTCACTGGTTATAGCAAAGTCTGGTAAACTCAGTCTCAGTTTCTCTCTCTCTCCCCAATGTAAGCATGTTCAAAACTTCCTGTAACAATTCTTCCTGCTTGTAGGGACAGTTACATCTGTGACTTCAGGAGATACACATAATCTACATCCACTTCAGTTATATCACAGTCTGTAATCTATGTATTGTAATATAGAAGAAAATAGCTGCCTGTTAGCTCTTTGGCTGCAGGTAGGTCCACACTGATGAAGGAATAGATAGACTTCTCAGCTGCCCCTTAAAATTTTGTCCTTTTCCCAGAATAAGTAGAAGGAAGGAAATAGAAAAGATTAGAGCAAAAATAAATGACATAAAAACCAAAAAAAAAAAAAAAAAAATCAGTGAAACTGGGAACTGTTTCTTTGAAAGATAAACAAGATTGACAAACCCTTAACTAGACTCATTAAGAGAAAAGGAGAGAGGACCCAAATAAATAAAATCAGAAACAACAGAACAGTAAAACTGACACCATGGTGATACAAAGGTTGTAAGAAAATACTATGAACAACTATATGCCAACAAACTAGATAGACAACCTGAGAAAAATGGATAAATTCCTAGAAACATACAATCTTTCAAAACTAGTTCAAGAAGAATCAGAAAACCTGATTAGACTAATTACAACTAATGAAATCAAAGTAGTAGTCAAAAAAACTTCCAGCAAACAAAAGTCCTGAACCAGATGGTTTCACAGGCAAATTTTTTCAAACATTCAAAGAACTGATAGTTATCCTCAAACTATTCAAAAAAATTCAAGAAGACAATTTCAAAGCTCCTTTTATGAGGCCAGTATTATCCTAATTCCAAAATTAGATTAAGACACTACAAAGAAAGAAAATTATAGTTTAATATTCCTGATCAACATAGATGATAAAATCCTCAAAAAAATATTAGCAAAAAGGATCCAGCAATACTTTAAAAAGTTCATATACCATGATAAAGTGGGATTTATTCTGAGAATGCAAGGTTGGAACAAAATCCACAAATCAATAAACATGATAAATTACATCAACAAAATGAAGGATAAAAATCACATGATCATATCAATAGATATAGAAAAAAATTTGATAAAATCTAGCACCCATTTATGATAAAAGTGTTAAGCAAAGTAGGGATAGAAGGATCATAACAACATAATATAGGCCACATATGACAAACCCACAGCCAGCATAATACTCAGTGGGAAAAAACTAAATATTGTTTTTTTTAATATAGGGAACAATACAGGGATGTCTGCTTTCACCACTCTTATTCAACAGCAATCAGCCAGGAAGAATGAAAGGCATTCAAATTGGAATGAAAGAAGTAACACTGTTATATTATATTTTATATAAAAATTCCTAAAGATTCCACCAAAAATCTAATAAATAAATTTGCAAAGTAGAAGGATACAAAATAAATATTCAGAAACCAATTGCATTTTTTACACCAATAATGAACTATCACTTCCGGCCAAGATGGAGGCCTAGATTCACATGCTCCATCTCCCTCCACAACTAAGAAAGAATACAACTACTGCAAAGCCAGAAATAACCAGAAGTTCCAGAAAATAAAGCTACATGGAAGTCCAACATATGAACTTATAAAGAAGTGGTGCTCATTTGGACAAGTAGGAGTGAAGCCAGGGTGGAGAGGCCAAGCTGTGCCGGTGGTGGCAGCTGTGGCAATGGTGGTGGGACAGTGGTAAGCACAGACACCCATGTTTAAGGGGAGGCGAGAAGCACCTGGGGAGCACCCCCTGCTGCAGACCAAACTCATCAGCTCGTGATTCCAATGCCAGGAAAGGCAGACCCCCATTGCCTCGGACTGTGAGGGCCGGAGGGCATGGGGACAGAGGAGGAGGCTCCCAGTCTCAGCAGAGAGTGAATGGCAGGAATTCATGTTGGACCCCCGCCCCCACAGAAAACTCCACAGTGTGGTGAGAAGGGTTACCTGGTAGTGATGAGTGCACGGGGCTCTGCCATCTATAGCATAGGAGGTATGACAGCCCTTCCCAGGAAGCAAAGGTAAACACAGAACTGTCAGGATGGCACAGATCATGATGATAGAGATCCCAGTGATGCAGCTGACCAGACAGCAAATATCTAATCTAACAAAGCAGCAGATAGGAAATCTTTCTGAGGCACAATTCAGAGCTTTGCTTATAAAAATGCTTACAGACCTAACGGCAGATCTTAAACAAGATGGGGAAGGAATGAAGGCTAGTCCTGCTGAAATGAATGAAAACACATACAAAACTAGTGGTGAGGAAAAGAAAACCAGGGATCAAATCAACAAATCGAAACACAGGGAAGGAAGAGTCAACCAGTGCAGAAAGAGGAAATCAGAAGTGAGGAAAATGAGGAGAGACTCAGAAACCTATGGGACAGCTATAAGCGGGCCAACATCCAAAGCATAGGGTTGCCAGAAGGTGAAGAAGAAGAACTAGAAATTGAAAAATTATGTGAAAAAATAATGAAGCAGAACTTCCCGAACTTGGGGAAGGAAATAGACTTATAGGTCCAGGAAGCACACAAAGTTCCAGAAAAACTGGACCCAGAGAGAGGCACACCAAGACACATTATAATCAAAATGTCAAAAATTAAGGATAAAGAGAGAATCTTAAAAGCAGCAAGAGAGAAGAGAATTATGTACAAAGGGGTCCCAATAGGATTATCAGCTGATTTCTCAAAAGAAACTGCAGGCAAGAAGGGACTGGCATGAAATACTCAAAGTAATGAAAAGCAAAAACCTACAACCATGATTACTCTATCCAGTGAAGCTGTCATTCAGAATAGAAGGGCAGAGAAAGTGCTTCCAGGACAAAGTAAAAGGAGTTCATCAGATCCAAACCACTGTTATATGAAATGTTAAAGGGACTTTTTTAGGAGAAAGTAGGGTCAAAACTATGAACATTAAAATGTAAACTGTATCACAACAACCAACAACAGAAGCTAGGGAATCAAAACAAAGGCAAACTAAAAAGGCAACGAGAGTGGAAAAAGAATTATAGGTATGGGGACATTTTGGGGGGAAGTCAGCGGGGAGGGAGTGGGGGGAAAGGGAGGGAGGTGATACAAGAATTAAGAAGCATAGTAGGAGGGAGTGGAGGAGATAGGAAGATGTTAAGAAGAACTATATGCACAACCAATAGGCATGGACTAAGCGGGGGACAACTGGACAGAGGGGTGTCACTGGATGGAGGGGAAGAAAAGGAAAAGAAATTAGGACAACTGTGACAGCATAATTAATAAAGCATATTAAAAGAATAATAACTATCAGAAAGAAAAATTAAGACTACAATCACATTACTACTTTAGCAACAAAAATAACAAGGTACCTAGAAATTTAATGGCCCTGGCTGGTTTAGCTCAGTGGATTGAGCGTCGGCCTGCAAGCTAAGTGTCGCTGGTTCGATCTTCCAGTCAGGGCACATCAGAGAAGGAAAACTCTGACTCCAAAAAACCTCCACTGCCTTGCGGCATACCTCTTCAGGGGAAAGGCTAAGGGAGTAAACCCTGACAGAAAATCCGGAGCCGGAGTCCCTAAGGCGGTTTGACGTTGTAGTCAACACCAGTAACTCCTGCGGCGCACCTGAAGCCAAGCTGTATTGACTCCGTCTTTCCCTTGAACCCTTCGGCTGCGAAGAGAGGGGGGGTCTGCTGCATGGGCAACAGCAGACCCTCCATATCACCCTGCCCAGGCTCTGTAGCTTCAGCGTCATCGCAAGATGTCGATTCAACACGGGAGGAGACAGATACGATGTCACTCCCGAGTCGGACTGCACAGCCATTCTCGGCGGTGCAGATAGACTCTTAAGAAGCTACACCATCGTCTCTCGAGACGGACGGCTGCCGACGACGACGACCTAGAAATTTAACCAAAGAGGTAAAAGAACTATACTTGAAAAATTATAAGATACTGAGGAAGGAAAACGAGGATGATATAAATAAGTAGAAGCATTTACTGTGTTCATGGATAGGAAAAATTAACATTAAAATGTCCACATTACCCAAAGCAATCTATGGATTCAGTACAATTTCTATTAAAATACCAATGGCATATATCACAGATCTAGAACAAATAATCCAAAAATTTATATGGACAAAAGACTCCAAATAGCCTCAGCGATCTTGAGAAAGAAAAACAAATTTGAAGGTATTATACTACCTTTTATCAAACTATAATACAAGGCCATGGTAATAAAAATAGCATGATACTGGCACAAGAATGGGCATATAGATCAATGGAACAGAATAGAGAGCCCAGAAATAAACCCACACTTTTATGGTCAATATTTCTTAAAGGAGGCAAGAAATACAATAGGGTAAAGACAGTCTTTTCAATAAACAGTGTTGGGAAAATTGGAAAGATGTATGCAAAAAAAAAAAGAAGGAAATGAAACTAGACTACTAACTTATGCCATACACAAGAATCAACTCAAAATGTACGTCATAAAACCATAAAAATTCTAGAAGAAACCACAGGCAGTAAAGTTTCAGACATTTCTAGTAGCAATATTTTTGCAGATAAATCTTATCAGGCAAGGAAATGGAGGGAAAAAAAATTAAACCAATGTGACTACAACAAACTGAAAAGCTTTTGCACAGCAAAAGAAACCATCAACAAAATGAAAAGGCAACACACATAATGGAAGAACATATGTGCCAATGATGCATCTGATAAGGGGTTAATTTCCAAGATTTATAAAGAACTTGTATAACTCAACACTGAGAAGACAACCCAGTTAAAAAATGAGCAAAGGACTGAATTGACACTTTACCAAAGAGGTAATTAGCCATACAGATGGGTAATTGACGTATGAAAAATGCTCAATGTCACTAATCATCAGAGCGATGCATATTAAAATCATAATGAGGTACCATTTCATGCCTCAGAATATCTTTCTTCAATAAATCAACAAACAAGTGTTGGTGAGGATGTGGATAAAGGAGAACCCTTCTGCACTGCTGGTGTGAATATAGACTGATGCAGCCACTGTGGAAAGCAGTATGGAGTTTCCTCAAAAAATTAAAAATAAGAGGGCAAGGGGATGGAGGGAAGTAGAAGAGGATAAAGGGTGGATAAATGGTGATAGAAGACTTGACTTGGGGTGATGAACACACAATACAATATAGAGATGATGTATTATAGAACTGTATACCTGAAATCTATACAGTTTTATTAACCAATGTCACCCCAATAAATTCAATAAACAAAATGGGACTTCCTTTTGACTCATTGATCCCTCTTCTGGGAATATATGAAGAAACCTGAAATACTAATGTTCTCTGCAGCATTATTTACAATAGCCAAGACCTGGAAATAGCCCAAGTGCCCATCAGTCGATGAGTGGATTAAAAAGCTGTGTACATTTACACAGTGGAATACTATACCGTTTGCGACAGCATGGATGAACTTGGAGATTATTATGCTCAGTGAAGTAAGCCAGTCAGAAAAAGACAAATGCCATATGATCTTACTTATGTGTGAAATTTGATGAACAAAATAAACTGAGAAACAAAATGGAAATAGACATATGGATACAAGGAACAGACTGACAACTGTCAGAGGGAAGAAGGGTTGGGGGGCTGGATGAAAGAAGATGAAGGGATTAAACAAACAAAAAATTTAAAAAATCATATATCTGTAACACAGAGACACAGAGAAGAGTGTGGTGATAGCCAGATGGAGAGGTGGGAAAAAGGGAGGGAAAACAGAGATGGAAAGAGACTGCTTGGGGTGATGGGTGCATGATGCAGTGTGTAGATGATGTTTTGTTGAGTTGTATACTTGAAATCTATGTGGTTTTGTGAACCAATGTTACCCCAGTAAAGTCAATAAAAATTGTGTTCTTTTGTTACTATATTTTGAAAACATACATTAGAAATCCTATGTAAGGTGTTAAGCCCTTAAAAATGTATTGAATGATGATTTTAATACTATTTTTGTAAATACAACTTAAATTATTTTAACATAATTATTAAAAATAATCGCAGGAGCCCTGGCTGGTTGTGGATCAGTTGGTTGGAGATATGTCTCGTAAACCAAATGGTCATGGGTTCAAGTCAGGGCACGTGACTAGGTTGCAGGTTCAGTCCTCAGTGAGGATGCATGTGAGAGGCAACGATCAATGTTTCTCTTCCTCTGTCCTTCCCTTCCTCTCTCTCTAAAATCAATGAGCATGTCCTCAGGTGAGGATTTAAAAATTAATCACAGGAATTTTTTAAATTGAGAGTTATTTTTCTTGGCAATTGATTTTTTAAATAAAAAGTTTAGATAAACAGTAGAATTAAACATTTGAAATTGACATCATCATAATGTTTTCTATTAATTTTTAAAAAATAACCATAAAGACAGAAGTGTGTTGATTTTAGTAAAACTTCCATATTTAGAGCCAGAAATTAATGAAGTTAAGAAGTTCTTGAGTTTGAAATAAACAAATGTCTTTACATGATATATGATGCTTTGACATTAGAATTTTCCTTTTTCTTTTTAAGAAGTTTAAGTTGAAAATACCCAGGCAGGGTACACAGAAGAATCAACCCATGAATGCAAGAATAAGTGAAACAACAAATAGACTTTCCTCTCTTGCTCTGCCTTCTTCTCCCTCCCCATTCCTCTCTCTCTAAAAAAACAATAAATAAAAAGATATGTAGAAAATATTCCTGGTCAAACTAATTCTCATAATTGATTTTTAAGTGTACATATTACTATGCATGATGGGTAGAGTACATGAGATTCAGTCTAAGCTTGTATAAATATGTTCATATTATTCCTTAATGCCCCCTGGCTGGTTTGGCTCAGTGGATTGAGCGTCGGCCTGCGAGCTAAGTGTCACTGGTTCGATCTTCCAGTCAGGGCACATCAGAGAAGGAAAACTCTGACTCCAAAAAACCTCCGCTGCCTTGCGGCATACCTCTTCAGGGGAAAGGCTAAGGGAGTAAACCCCGACAGAAAATCTGGAGCCGGAGTCCCTAAGGCGGTTTGACGTTGTAGTCAACACCGGCAACTCCTGCGGCGCACCTGAAACCAAGCTGTATTGACTCCGTCTTTCCCTTGGACCCTTCAGCTGCGAAGAGAGGGGGGGTCTGCTGCATGGGCAACAGCAGACCCTCCATATCACCCTGCCCAGGCTCTGTAGCTTCAGCTTCAGCTTCACTGGAGAGGACACTCCAGCGTCATCGCAAGATGTCGATTCAACACGGGAGGAGACAGATACCGAGTCACTCCGGAGTCGGACTGCACAACCATTCTCGGCGGTGCAGATAGGCTCTTAAGAAGCTACACCATCGTCTCTCGAGACGGACGGCTGCCGACGACGACGATTCCTTAATGAAGACACTTTGATTTACAGATGGTTGCTAATCAAAAGGTTTCTCACTTGACTGTAACTTTCAATATTTAAAAATAAATATAATTATCAGTCATTCTTGGCATATCACAGCTGTACTTTGGATGAAAATATTTTTATCTTTCAAGTTATTTTGCACAGTTAAATAAAGACAGACAATTCCATGAAAGTTCTAAGAGTTGTGGTTCTGAAGAAAAGAATATGACATTTCCCTGATCTACTATTCAAGGATCTGTCCACAGAGTCGTACATAACAATCTCTACACTAACCAGTTTCTCCAGTTTTTCCCTTGAATGAGTATATATTACAGAATGAAACTTAAAAATGTACTTTACAAATCTATTTTTTAAAAAGATTTTATTTAGAACATATTTAGAACATCAAATGGAGTGAAAAGAGCCTCTTCAACAAATGGTGTTGGGAGAACTGGACAGGAACATGCAAAAAAATGAAACTAGACCAACTTACACCATACACCAGAATAAACTCAAGATGCATCAAAGACTTATATGTAAGCCGTGAAACCATAAAAATCCTAGAGGAAAAAATAGGCAGGAAAATTTCAGATATCCCATGTAGCAATATTTTCACTAATATATCTCCTAAGGAAAGGGAAATAAAGGAAAGAATAAACAAAAAACAAAAACAAAAAGCAGATTTTATTTATTTATTTTTAGAGAGAAGGGAAGGGAGGGAGAAAGAGAGGGAGAGAAACATCAATGTGTGGTTGCCTTTCACGTGTCCCCAACTGGGGACCTGGCCCGCAACCCAGGCATGTGCCCTGACTGGGAATTGAACTAGCGACCCTTTGGTTCACAGGCCAGCACTCAATCCACTGAGTCCCACCAGCCAGGATGAACTCTGATGCAATAATACTACCGTTTTCCTTTTATAATGTACCACATTTCAAAGTATTTTATGTAAATCTGCCTTAATTGGTTGTCGATTTGATATTTCTAACCACTTTCATTTTTTGTTCTCCAGTAATTTTACACGGATTCCACATTTAGCAGGAACAGAACAAAACTTTCAGCTTGCAAAGCAAATTCAATCCCAGTGGAAAGACTTTGGCCTGGATTCTGTTGAATTAGCCCATTATGATGTCCTTTTGTCCTATCCAAACAAGAGTCATCCCAACTACATCTCAATAATTGATGAAGATAGAAATGAGGTAAAAAAAAAAAAAAAAGATTAAAAAAGAACTCTCCTATTTATTCTTTTCAAACACTTCCTATGAAATAATGCACTATAACCTCTCCAATTATTGACAGAAATCAATATTATTGAAACTGCTGAATAATGCCTTTAAAATCTTATTACCAGTATCAACTTCCTTATGGTGCTTGAATTTAATGCAATATTGGAAACATTCTGAGAAATTAATGCTTGATAACTGTTGCTATTCTTTATTTTTTAGTAGTGTGGGTATTAATAAGCTTTCAAGCAACTAAAATAGATACATTTTTGATAAGTTCAGACTATAAAAGATACTGCATGGGCTTGGGGTTGCTAGGAAATCCAGAAACCCAGTGTGCAATTTTAGCCAGCATGTTTTTATTGCTTTCAATGATTATGTCTCATATGGTCGTTTGTTTAGCTCTGTACCCAGAGCTCAGTGTGAGCATTCGGAGGAAAAAATTTTTTGGAGAGAAAGTCTATATATAGAAAGATATTTAGTCTAAAATTTTTAAAAATATATTTTATTGATTATACTATTATAGTTGTCCCAATTTTCCTCCCTTGTCCCTTCCTCCCAGTACCCACCCACATTCCCTCCAAAATCTGCCCCCTTAGTTCATTTCCACCTGTCACACATATAAATTCATCAGTTTCTCCATTTCCTATGCTATTCTTAAGATCCTGCTATCTATTTTGTACCTGCAAATCATGCTTCTTAATCCCTGCACTTTTCCCTACATTATCCCTCTTCCCCTCCCAGCTGATAACCCTACACATGAGCTCCATACCTATGATTATGTTTTTGTTCTGGTTGTTTGCTTAGTTTTTAAAAAAAATTCATTTGTTAATAGTTGTGAATTTGTTGCCATTTTAATGTTCATAATTTTGAACGTCTTTTTCTTAAGTAAGTCCCTTTAACATTTCATATAACAATGGTCTGGTGATGCTGAATTCCTTTAGCTTTACTTTGCCTGGAAAGCATGTTATCTGCCCTTCTATTCTAAGTGATAGCTTTGCTGGATAGAGAAATCTAGGTTGTAAGTCCTTGCTTATCATCACTTTGAATACTTCTTGCCTGCAAAGTTTCTTTTGAGAAATCAGTTGATAATATTATGGGAACTTCTTTGCAGGTAACTCTCTGCTTATCTCTTGCTGCTTTTAAGGTTCTCTCTTTATCTTTAACCTTTGGTATTTTAATATGATGTGTCTTGGAGTGGTCCTTTTTGGGTCTAACTTGTTTGGGACTCTCTGTACTTCCTGGACTTGTATGTCTGTTTCCTTCTCCAAATTAGGGAAGTTTTCTTTTATTATTTTTTCAAATAGGTTTTCACTTTTTTGCTCTTCCTCCTCTTCTTGCATCCCTATGATTTGGATGTTGGTACATTTGGAGATGTCTCAGAGGCTCTTTATATGGTTCTCTTTTTTTTTTAATTCTTTTTTATTCTTACTCTTCTGGTTGAAAGCTTATTTCTTCCTTATGTTCAAAATCATTTATTTGAATCCTGGATTCATCCCCTCCACTGTTCATTCCCTGTAGATTTTTTTTATTTTACTTAGTGTAAACTTCATCTCTTCCTGGGTATTTTTTATGTTGTTGCCTTACTCAGTGAGTTCTTTGAGCATCCTGCTCACCAGCGTTTTGAACCCTGTGTCTGATAGGTTGGTTATTTCTGTTTTGTTTAATCCTTTTTCTGAGATTTTGTTCTGTTCTTTCATTTGAGCCATATTTCTTTGTCTCCTCAAGTTGGCAGCTTTGTTGTGGTTGTTTCTGTGTATTAGAGCTGCTTTGACTCCCTATTATAGTAGCATAGCCTATTGTAGAAAAGGCACCTGTAAATTGTGTGGGGCAGAGCCTTAGGTAATTACCAGGGTGGGGCACCTGCTTCACCACTCTATGGTTCTATGTTGGGGGAGGGCTCAGAGAAGGGATATTGCTGCTGCCTGGCTTCTAGAGGTTTGCCTGGCACTCACTCATTGTGACTGGCAGACTTACAGCTATTGTCCTGATGCTGAATCCCAGGGGGGTAGGTCTGCATATGTTTTAAGCCTATGTGGTCCTTTAACTGGAGTGTCCTGAAAATCCAGAAGTTTCTTCTGCTGCCACAATGCCCCTGGTTTTTACAGTCAGAAGTTATGGGGATTTATCTTCTGGGCACTAGAATCCTGAACTGTGAAGTCTGGTCTGGGGCTGGGATTGCTCGCTCCCAAGGTATCCCTCCCTATTTTTATTCACTACACATAAATGTGGGACTGCCCTTTCTGCCACCACTGCCTCTCTGCATGTTTCTGCTCTTCCTACCCATCTGGATGAATGTGGCTTCTTTAAATCCTGGTTGTCAGACTTCCAGACAGCTCAATTTTCTGAGAGTTCTAGGTGTTATTTGTTTTGAGGTCTAGTTGTAATTCTTTCTGTGGTTGCACAAGGAGGGAAGGTGTATCTACCTACACCTCAGTCTTGATCAGAAGTTCTAGTCTAAAAAACTTACCATCTTGTTTCCAAGATAGGGCACATACTTAAGGAGAAGACAATACAAGTAATTGAGGTATTTCTTAGTGTGAAATGTATTCAGTATGAAAACTCAGAACTCATTTTTATTGCTAGTTAGCAGATCTTATTTTTAGAGCTACCATACCTAAAACAGACTCCTTCTATCTAGATAGCTTCCTCTAGTCTTTTTCTTGGCTAGGGCCTCTAAATTGTGTATAGCTTCAAGTATGTCCATCCATATTTTTCAGTGGTCAAGCTTGATCAATACTGATAATGTTAAAAATATACACATGCTTAAACCTGTTTTGATCTACCAAATTTGGGGATTGTCTGTGTACACTCAGGAAAATAGAAAACTTTCAGTCTCTTTTTCCTTCTTAAACTCCCAATTTTGCCTGTATCTTTGCTTTTGTTACTCCATTTTGTTATTTTTGCTATTACAAGTATCTATGAAATTCCTAAAGCCTGTTACATAATATAAACATATCATGTAGAAGTTTCATTTTGGAGAGTTTCCTGAATGGTGTTAGTTGCCTAAAGCTTCTTAATATTTTTAAGTTACATCACTAGTTTATATTCATTTATATTTTAATCCAAGTTACACCTGTATATAAAGAATCATATGGCTCTCCAAAGTGTCTTGCCTCCTAACTAGTTTCCCCTTCCCTGAGGCAATCACTATTCAACTGTGAACTGTTCCTTTTGATATTTAGCTCTGTTTCCTTAAATAGCATGCTTAGTATTGCTTGTGTTTCAGATTTAGGCATCATTTTTTGACATTCTGACAGTCCAGCTCCATTCTGATCACTCTGTCCTAACTATTATACAAATGCTCTCTTACTGCCTCCTCATTTCCTAGTGCAGTTTAATTATTGTGACTATTCATAGCTGAAATATGTGGTAAACTGAAAACTTTTATTTTCCTGTGCAACACAGACAAGTTCCACCTCTCAAAGGCAACAGATATTAGTGTTTTATAGATTCCAGAAATATTTTAAATATATACAGACATGTGTTTTTACCTTTGTTTATGTAGAGATAACATGCTATATAGATTAAACTATATATTGAATTTTTTTTGTCATAACAAGCATGTAGAAATTTTTAAGCTAAAATTGGTTTATTTCTGCTCAGAATACCTAATTTGAATCTATATTAGTGAATTTGGAAAGTGAGTAATGTTCACTGGTATATAGCCTACCTCTGAAAAGTCATTCAAGAAAGTTATTTCCTTGACCTTAAAAAGCTTTTGCCAGTTGTTAGAATAACTCATAAACTCGCTTTAGAATCTACTTGCTCAGTCGTCGGCAGCCGTCCGTCTCGAGAGACGATGGTGTAGCTTCTTCAGAGTCTATCTGCACCGCCAAGAATGGCTGTGCAGTCCGACTCGGGAGTGACATGGTATCTGTCTCCTCCCGTGTTGAATCGACATCTTGCGATGACGCTGAAGCTACAGAGCCTGGGCAGGGTAATATGGAGGGTCTGCTGTTGCCCATGCAGCAGACCCCCCCTCTCTTCGCAGCTGAAGGGTCCAAGGGAAAGACGGAGTCGATACAGCTTGGGTTCAGGTGCGCCGCAGGAGTTGCCGGTGTTGACTACAACGTCAAACCGCCTTAGGGACTCCGGCTCCGGATTTTCTGTCGGGGTTTACTCCCTTAGCCTTTCCCCTGAAGAGGTATGCCGCAAGGCAGCGGAGGTTTTTTGGAGTCAGAGTTTTCCTTCTCTGATGTACCCTGACTGGAAGATCGAACCAGCGACACTTAGCTCGCAGGCCGACGCTCAATCCACTGAGCTAAACCAGCCAGGGCAACTTGCTCAGTAGTGCTATAAAATTGAAGATTAGTATAAAGGCAAATCAAGCAAGACAAGCTTGAATATTCCCTTGGCTGAAAGACTTGCTGATGTATTGACTTCATTTCTAGATGGATTTTTATGGCACTTTAGTACATTTAAAAATAATCTTTCCCAGTGATTCAGATGAGTTTGCACCCTGTGTGAATCTCAGAAAAATTATGGTAAATATGGAAGATGTGAGGATTTCTGGAGGGCAGTAGTTGATTTAGTTTCATGTTAGGTTCTGTCAGCCTCAGTTAGTATTATATAATGTCAGCCCAGATTCACTCTCCAACTCCCATCACCCTTCTACTACTGTACTGGCGTGATGTTGAGAAGTGGTGACAGCAGATATCCTTGACTTGAGGGGAATGTTTTTAATGTTTCATCATTACTTTTGATATTTGCTGTAACTTGGTTAAGTAGGAATCAAATTTTTTTTAGTTTCCAAACTTCCAAATGAAATAAAACTATAAAATTACCCAATCAAAAAAACAAAAAGAGGAGAAAAAGAACCTTTAAGGGAAGAAAAGAAAGAGTAAAAATTATTAATAAGAAGGTAAAGTAACCTAAGTACTGTATGCCAGTAATTACATAATTATAGAATTATGAATTCCCTGAGGTAATTTTTTCCCCTCTACCACAAGCCATCACTTTTTGTAAGACAGATTTATTTCTAGTTTGTTCTTAACCCTAAAGATTGTTGTTTTTGAAGACCCAGCTTTTACATAGAGTTCTGTTAGGCTCTGTTATGTGGATGGTCTCTGGACTTGTCTTTTAACCCCTTTGCCTCTCCCAGGGAGTCCCAGGCTTTGACAGCTCCAGCTAAAGGAAAGACAGACCTTAGTGCTCGTCTCAGAATTCCTGCTTTCATATTATTTTGGGGGATTCTGATACTTTCCTAACCTTTTGTTTTCCAGTTTAGTGATACACTTAAAAAGGTAATATTTCATATTTGGATTAGTGTTTTTAGTTTTTTTCAGAGTGACTGTTATTTATATCTCTATATTCTATCAGATATGGATTCCCCCAAAATACAATTTTTTATTAAAGTGAATTTAACATTTAATTTGTTCCTAAGTAATTATCTTTGCATTGTCGTAAATGACTATGATTATTGTACAATGTTACTTTTCATTTGTGGAGTAAAATTTTTCTCCTAAATCAAAAGCTGGTATTTATAGATCCTCTAAGGGTCTATAATTTATTCATCTCACAAAAGCCTCCTAGCTTCTAGCATAGTGCAAGGTATTTGGTATGTATTCTCAGAATACTGACAAAAAAGATAGTACAGTTTTCCTTATTTGATTTTAGTAATCAAACTTTATCTGATTTACTTTTGGTTTTTGTATTTTGTTTCTCTAGATTTACAACACATCATTATCTGAACCACCTCCTCTAGGATATGAAAACGTTTCAGATATTGTGCCACCTTTTAGTGCTTACTCTCCACAAGGAATACCAGAGGTAAAAATCCAATGCAATAAAGTAAAAATAACAATCGGAATCCCCTCATTCATCCAGGCAATAATTAAGCCTCATACATCCAGGTGATAATTAAGGGGATAGTAAAAGGTTTTTTTATACAAGTCAAATTCACCCTTTTTCACATTTAAGGAACTAGAATTTCTGAGTTAGAAAAAGAAATGTTTATTACTTTGTGTTTATAGTTTAAGATAGGATTTACTGCAATGAGATGCATAAATCCAAAATGTACATTTATTGACCTTTGACAAATGCATATATACCTGTGCAATTCAAACCCCATCAACATATGCTATTATTCAAATTCTTTGAAAATTAATCAGTGCTATACAATAGTAAGACATGCAGTATTTTCACACAATGGAAATTACTTGACAATAAAAATGAACACACTTCTGATAAAGGCTAAAACATGAATCTCATGGACTGCTTAGTAAAAGAAACTAGACACAAATGATTACATGCTATACAATCAATAGTGGCAAAACTACTCAATGATGGCAAAAAAAAAAATCAGAAGAATAGCTGTCTGGGATGTGTGGAACTGATTGAGAAGAGGCATAACGGTACTTTTGGAAGTAATGTTAATAGTCTATATGTTGTGTCTAGTTTCTTTTACTAAGCAGTCCATGCAATTCATGTTTTAGCCTTTATCAGAAGTGTGTTCATTTTTATTGTCAAGTAATTTCCATTGTGTGAAAATACTTCATGTCTTACTATTGTATAGCACTGATTAATTTTCAAAAAATTTGAATAATAGTATTGTTACCATTTTCAAATGAAGAAAATGAATGTCCATTTTAGAAAGTTTTATGTGATTTACTCAGTAAAGCACTGTGCATAACAATCATCTAACAATTTATAATCACTCCTGATTCTTGCACAGTATTTTGTTTTTTTAATAAGAAAACTAAATTTGAAAGTGTTGAATATAATTTATTAGTATCTTCTTACAAGTTCTCTCTCCTCCTATAATATTTAACAAGAAGTAAATTCATTTTGGACATATTGAGTTTGAGGTTCCTAGTCTATATTCACAAGAAGTTGATAACTGATAGTTGGGTATATTGAAGTATCACTCAATAGAGAAGTAAGGGCTTGGTCTATTACTGGAAACATCCTGGGTAAAAAAAAAATTGCATTTAAGATTAAATTGATATCATTAGGATTTATATTCAAATGATTTAATATCAGGCAATGCCATATTTTTTAGTAAGGTAAAACAATATATTATTTTTTATTTTCAAATGTGTTTGATTGATTAACTTATTTATAATTTTAAAGTGTCACAAATTTAGAAGATTATTTTTATTGGTTATATAAAATGAATAATTAACATTATACTTAATAATATTATATTAGAAAAACTCTCCCTAAAATTAGCACATAAAAATGTTTGCAGTTATTTAATAATTTTATAATTGAATGAGAAAGATATGAAGAATATAACAATCAGGAATATTGTTTCTTAAATTTTTTAGTTATTTTCTCATATTAGTTTAAATATTGCAAATATCCTGTAGGTTTTACCTATTTTTTCATTACCTATGTTGCCTTTTATTTAAAATTAATATTTAATTTTTATATTGTCTGATATCTTTATGATTATATACTTTGAATCTTCTTTATTAGTTCCCTCCTTCAGTATTTATAGCGATATGTCTATATAAGCAGAATACATATAGAAGAACACTAACACATCTTTATTATAAAAATAGCATTACTATTACCAGATTGGAGTCAAATATATGTGTGTGTGTATGTCTGTGTGTGTGTGTGTATGTACACACAAATAATATATAATAGCAGAGAAGATAAATTTAATTTAAAATAGACATAAAAATAAATTAAATAAAATAGCCATGAAGTATAAAATACACTTTACAAATTTTAGAGTTAAATGAATGTGAACTAGTGAAGAGCAATGAAATTTATTGAGCAGTGATAATATTATGTATAAAGAAACAGATTATATTTCTGGATGGGAAGATAGAATATAATAAGGAGAAAATTATACCCACATTTGTTTGGGAGTAAAAACTATTTGGGGAGTAAAATTCCCCAAATAGTTTTTGAACTTTGATAGAATTATTCTATTCTACTCATAACTTATATTTTTCAAGTGGACTTAATTTCAGATTAATGGGAAGATAGAAAAAGCATGTGATTCTGCATGGGACTTTTGTCTGTGTTCAAATATTAGATGAGTTTGCTGGTTGGCATGCTTCACTGGATCACCTGTAACCCAGCCAGTGGAGTGTTAATTTTCTTTAATTTTGCATGTCTGTATGTATGATTAAGGTATTTCACTGTAAGTAATTTTTCAGTCTTCATCTGAATCCTCTGGAGTGTGACATACTGGGTTTTGCTTTAACTTATTAGAAAATAGCAACTTGACAATGTCCATAAAATATAGTCTAATCTAGGGATCTCAAACTTCAGCATGTATCAAAATAATCTAGAGGTTTTGTAAAACCCAACTTCTAGTCCCTGCCCCCTGAGTTTCCATAGGTGATAAGTGAAGGCTGAGAGTTTTTTTCCAACAAGCTCCCAGGAGCTGTTGATTCTGAGGGTTCAAAAACTATGCTTTAATAACCATTGGTCTTGCCTCTCAATTCTGTCTCTATTGACAAGAGCAGGAAGATGGAAGCATGAAAGAAATAGAAAATTCTAGGCCAACAGTGCAAGATTGTATTAATTCCTAGTCAGAGAACAATGGACAGTATAAATTTTACAATGTCATTGTCTGAAAACAAAGCTTTTTTCTAATTCACAGTGACTTATGTATCCATCACATTTGTTTTCATTTTCAAAATTTAAAACTAATGTCTTCTTCAGTCCCTTTTCTATTATAATTATTTTTGTGAGGATTACAGATTTATCAAAAGATAGCTAAAATTTACAGACATTTAAAGTAGTCTCTCTGAAGTCAGTGATACTAAATAGGGATACATTTCAAGTAAGACACTTACACTAAAACAAAATTTACTGAGCCCTGACTGGTGTGGCTCAGTGGATTGAGCACCAGCCTGTGAACCAAAAGGTTGGAGGTTCGATTCCTGGTCAGGGCACATGCCTGGGTTGTGGGCCAGGTCCCCGGTTGGGGGTGTGTGAGAGACAACCACACATTGGTGTTTCTAACCTTCTCTCATTCCCTGCCACTCTCTATAAATAAATAAATAAAATCTTTTTTTTAAATTACTGAAATAAAATTGGTTAATTACTATGTATTCACAGTTACAGTAAGAGTGAACTCCAAAGTGGGTTAACAATTTTAAATAAGACATCCCTGACCAATTAACTCTGATGGTTAGAGCATTGTCTGGATTCGCCAAGGTTGCAGGTTTCATCCCTGGTCAGGGCACATACAAGAATCAGCCAATAAATGCATAAATAAGTGGAACAACAAATTCTCTTTCTCTCGCTCTCTTCCTCTCTCTCTCAAATCAATACACTAAAAAAAATGATAAATCAGACATACAGTACTACAATTAATAGTGCATTAACATTGCATTGGTTTTAGGAAGAGGTAAAACAGCTAAAAGTAATCCTTTCACTGAAGCAAATATTCAAATGTCACCTTCTCACTAGACTTTCATCTTCTTATTTAAAATTGTCCCATCTGAGTACCAGTTCACTGTTTGCCTACTCTATTTAATCTTTTAAAAAATTTTTCTACAGCACTTACCACCTTTTTAATATACTCTGTAATTTACTTAGTTATTAAATTTATTGCTTATTATCATGTCTCTGCTTTCCACATGAATATAAGTTTCTTCAAGGACAAGGATTTGGTATATTAATAATTCCTAGAACACTGCTGGAAACATAATAAAATAATATAACTTTAATAAATTTGTCAAATCTTAGAATCAGTTTGGAGACAACTTTATTTTAGTATCTGTTATAAATTTGTTGTGCACATGTTATGAGAAATGTAATTAAAGAAGGAAACAATAACCAAAATAAAACTATAGGATGTTAAAAATCATCCAGGATAGGGGCTTCAAGCTAGGATGTATGAAGACTTTTTAGAGGCAGGTATGACCAATTTAAAGAGATGAGTTGCATCATCTATTTCTCAGTGTCTTCTCTAATGGAACTGAGAACTAGCCTGTGGTGAGGCCCTGCTCGTAGTCTGTCCCCACCTCCTTATATATAGTCATTTTTTCTCTTACTTTATGAATGACAGGCATCACCCATCCACCCTCAAACAATATAAAGCTTATTTCTGAGTTGTAAAAAATCAAAGAGATGATAGTGAAAGATTCTAACAGCTGGGTAACAAATGATTTGGCAAATCAAGGGACTTCTGGCCAAGATGGCAACCTAGACAGACATGCTGCATCTCTCTCCACAGCTAAGAAGAAATATAACTACCTCAAAACTAGAGATGACCAGAAGTTCCAGGAAATCGAGCTGCATGGAAGTCCAACAAACAAAGATATGAAGAAGAAATACTCATCCAGACAGTGAAGAGGGGTGGAGCCGGGGCAGAGAGGATGAGATGTGGTGGTGGCAGCAGAAGTAGAAGTGGCAGTGGCAGTCCAGTGGAAAGCACAGTCACACATTTTAAAAAATTGGGAGAGACACCTGGGGAGCACTCCCAGCATCAGACCAGACCTCACAGCACACAGTCCCAGCACCGGGGAAAATAAAGCCTCATTGCTTCTGACTGTGCAAACCAGTGGGGATTGGGGTGGAGGAAGAAATTGCCAACCTCTCAGCAGACTCCGCTTGTTTAAAGGGCCCCCACAGACCTAGGACATCCACAGACCCACCCACGCTGGAAATGACGGCCAGGGCAACAGCTAGAAAGGCGCCAGTCCTTTACAGAAGTGGGAGAGGTGCCTGGAAAAGGGGCGAGTGCTGAGCAAGAGGCATTGTTCCCTCTCGGATCTGTCCCCCATATACAGCGCCACAACATGGTGAAATGGGTCACCCTGTACTGATGAATATCTAAGGCTCTGCCCCTTACAATGTAATAGGTGCAACAGCTCTACCTAAGACATAGAGGCAAACAAACACAGGAGCCTGTCAAGTTTAGGGGACAGAGAAGTATGGCTCAAAAGAGAAAATGGATCAAGGTTCCAGTGGGAGAACTAAGCAACGAGGGGATAGCCAACCTAACAAACAAGGAGATAGCCAACCTAACAGATGCAGAATTCAAAACACTGATGATAAAGATGCTCATGGACTTGAAAGATATGCTTAAGTATGGCAAACGCATAAGGGAAGAAGTGAAAGCTATGCTAAATGAAACAAAGGAAAATCCACACAAAACCAGTGGTGAAGGGAAGGAAACCAGGATTCAATTCAATGATTTGGAACATAAGGAAGAAAAAAACAGCCAATCAGTATAGAATGAGGAAACAAGAACTGAAAAAAATGAGGAGAGGCTTGGGAACTTCTGGGACAACTTGAAATGTGCAAACATCTGAACCATAGGGATGCCAGAAGGAGAAGAGGAAGAGCAAGAAATGGAAAACTTATGTGAGAAAATAATGAAGGAAAACCCCAAATTTGACAAAGGAAATAGACATAGAAGTTCAGGAGGCACAGAGAGTTCCAAACAAGCTAGACCCAAAGAGGACCACACCAAGACACATCATAATTAAAATGCCAAAGGTTAAAGAGAGAATCTTAAAAGCAGCAAGAGAAAAACAGAGAGTTACCTACAAAGGGGTGCCTATAAGACTATCAGCTGATTTCTCAAAAGAAGCTTTTCTGGCAAGAAGGGGCTGGCTGGCAAGAAGTATTCAAGGTGATGAAAAGCAAGGACTTACAATCAAGATTACTCTAGCCAGCAAAGCTATCATTTAGAATGGAAGAGCAGATAAAGTGCTTCCCAGACAAGGTAAAACTAAAGGAGCTTATCACCATCAAGCTATTATTACAGTCGTCGTCGGCAGCCGTCCGTCTCGAGAGACGATGGTGTAGCTTCTTAAGAGTCTATCTGCACCGCCGAGAATGGTTGTGCAGTCCGACTCGGGAGTGACACGGTATCTGTCTCCTCCCGTGTTGAATCGACATCTTGCGATGACGCTGGAGTGTCCTCTCCAGTGAAGCTGAAGCTACAGAGCCTGGGCAGGGTGATATGGAGGGTCTGCTGTTGCCCATGCAGCAGACCCCCCCTCTCTTCGCAGCTGAAGGGTCCAAGGGAAAGACGGAGTCAATACAGCTTGGCTTCAGGTGCGCCGCAGGAGTTGCCGGTGTTGACTACAACGTCAAACCGCCTTAGGGACTCCGGCTCCAGATTTTCTGTCGGGGTTTACTCCCTTAGCCTTTCCCCTGAAGAGGTATGCCGCAAGGCAGCGGAGGGTATTTTTTTTTTGGAGTCAGAGTTTTCCTTCTCTGATGTGCCCTGACTGGAAGATCGAACCAGCGACACTTAGCTCGCAGGCCGATGCTCAGTCCACTGAGCCAAACCAGCCAGGACGATATTATTACAGTATTCCCTCACTTATCGCGGTTATTACATTCTAGACCCCCCACCCCCCACCCCGTGATAGGTGAAAATCCGCAAAGTAGGAACCTTACATTTATTTTAGTATTTACAGTATATATATATATATATATATATATATATATATATATATATATATATATTTTTTTTAAGGCTTTATAAACCCTTCCCACACACTTATAAGCCATTCCCAGTCCCTTATGTTCTTAAACATATTCTACACTCTTAAACCTACGTAACTTTAACAACATACATATACAGTACCACAAAATCCTGTGTTATAGCGAAAAAATCCACAATTAATAATTAAATATAATATTTTTTAAAATACTGCTATACAGTGAGGCTGTGATAAATGAACCGCAATATAGAGAGGGACTACTGTATATGAAATGTCAAAGGGACTTACTTAAGAAAAAGAAGATCAAAATTATGAACATTAAAATGACAACAAACTCACAACTATCAACAACTGAATCTAAAAAATAAAAACAAAACTCAGCTAAGCAAACCAGAATAGGAACAGAATCATAGGTGTGGGGATCATTTGGAGGGTTATCAGCTGGAAGAGGGAAGGGGGGGGAAATGGGAAATAGTGAAGGGATTAAAAAGCACAATTGTTTGGTACAAAATACACATAGGGAAGTTATGAATAATATAGGAAAGGGTGAAGCTAAAGAACTTATATGCACAACCCATGGACATGAACTAAGGGGGGTGGGATTGCTGGAGGAAAGGGGAGTACTGGGCAGAGGGGATAAAGGTAAAAAATTGCAATACTGTAACAACATAATCAATAAAATATACTTAAAAAAAAGTGAACAGAACTGATGCTAAGTCCTGTCTCATTGTAGCAATAATCTATTCATTCACAAATCGATGACCTAATTTTTTAACATTTCATAGCATTAAGAGATATATTTCAAGTACAATTTTATGCTTAAGTATTATTTATAAAAATGTGTAATAAAGTTGTTAGACTCATATGGATCCTACCAATAATAATAGCTTACTTCTGAAGGATTTTCATAGCACATATAACCTGTCACAGAAAATGCATATTTTTGAAAGTTCAGTTTATATATTCTTAATCAAGGAGAGATTGACAGTGATTAATAAAAGACTGTCAAGCATACCCAGAAACTGAAATGGAATTTAATATGCTAGATGTCAATGAAGGAGTGTGTTCTTGGGATCTATATTTTCAGCAAGAAGGGGAACGAAGCTGGATTATGCAGAGGGAGAGGTTTTGTCTCAATGTCAGCTCAGGGACACCCTCAGCTGACCCAAGGGGCATCTCTGGAGTCAGAGTTGCCTGTCAGAATGGTGCTAGGTTAGACTAATCAGTCACTGAATGTGTGGCATCCTAAAAAGGGACATGACTTTGAGCAAGGGGCTGTCTGTAGCTGACCTTGAGCAAGGGGCTGCTGATGGAAGTCTGTCTACAGAGAGCCTTCCCTGCAGCTGCAGCAAGAGCCTCTCAGTGAAGGAAAATCTGAGCAGCAGTGTCCAGCACAAATATATTTTACTTTAGAGTAGAGTGTTTTGGGGAAAGAGGAACAGAATACAAGTTCAAGGGAAAAAAAGTAATGATAAAATTCTAACTAAAGAGAAGAGTGTATTCCTGTATTTTTTAAACGATGGTGTTGAATAGTAAATCATACTAGTATTCAAATTCCTTTGGACACATAAAAGGTGAAGTAAAATTGCTTCAAAAGCATTAATACTTATAATATGCTAGAAATTGCCTTATTTGCAGCTCCTTAAAGCTATGATAAAAATTTTTAGATTTCAACTTAAAAATAGTGCTTTCCAAAATCAGTTTAGGGAGTAGGTGAGCAAAAGATGTTTGAAGAATGTTGACCTAATCTAACAGGACATTTTACAAAGGAAAGTACAGTCATATGCCACTGGGGATAGGTTCTGAGAAGGGCATTATTAGGTGATTCCATCATTGTGTGAACATCATCAAGGCACTTGCACGAACCTAGACAGTAGAGCCTCCTACACACCTAGGCTGTATGGTATGCCTCTGTTGTATATGACATGCCTTGTGGACCGAAATGTCATTATGTGGCATGTGACTGTGTTGAAACTCAGAGATCTTATAAGACTTGCACATAATCATACTAATGATATGAAACCAGACCTGAAAAGCAGTGATATTTTCTGAACTTTCTTCTTTACCTAGTGGTTGGGAAGACCCAATTAGCTACTATTTATAAAGGTACTTCAAAGAGAATAAAGCTCTCCTCAGGGGCTTCTTACTCTAGGGCTCCTGGACCTCTTCAAATTTCATGCAGCAATGTATATATTTATATATATTTTCCCCCCTGGGCGTGCTTTTACAGCTTTATAGCCACCATAGAGACATAAATTCCTATGTGTCTAACCCAGCTAATTGCCTTGTGGATTAAAGTTTATTTCTCCCTGAATCCCTTATCTGAGGCTCATGCTTTTCTGACCCTGTTGTATGCTCTTGCCTCTTCCCTATTTCAAAGGCATAAACATTCCCCATGCAGAGAAATCTCCTTGTGTTCAGTTTTAGTTGTGCTAAATCATTTGTGATCTCAACAGGGTGATCTAGTGTATGTTAATTATGCACGAACTGAAGACTTCTTTAAACTGGAGCGGGATATGAAAATCAATTGCTATGGGAAGATTGTGATTGCCAGATATGGGAAAATTTTTAGAGGAAATAAGGTAAAAATCCTCTCTTTTTTTCTCCACAACTATAAAGTTACACTGTATCTTATATGTGTAAAATGATATCCTTAAAACTTTGTGAGGACTGTGAATGATCCTCTCATGTTCTGTAACTCGCCACCTTATAAGGAGGACACCTCTATTAGCTTATAGACAGGGGTTGTAAATTTGGTCATTGCCACATGGTCATTGCAATAGATCAGGGAGAATACAGCAGGTTTTTTCCATACCTACAAATTATGCCTGGGGTCTACAAAAAAACTATGCATTGAATTTGTTGTTAACCTTGATTCAGTAGATATTTTTTGAAATATTAACTTTGAAAATATTTACTACATTAAATTTTAATATGAATTGTTATAAGTAATGAGAAATCAATTTATACATATATAGCAGTTTTTAAAGTTTTTATCATTTGATTTGTTTATATTTACATATATACATATATATGTATATATATATATATATATATATATATGTATATATATATTTCTCCTTCATAGGAAATTAAACTTCAGAAATATTCCCTTTCAACCACAGAAAAAATGGGAATCTGGCCTGCTTATTATGCTTCTAGACTAGTGGAAGGAAACAGGAAGTGCTTGCTACCACTAATGTGTGCATTTTCCACATAGTGCTGCTCTGAGGACTGACTCTTTAGAGCTTGTAGCAGAAAAAAAAATGTCAGTTCTCTGTTGAGATATCATTTGTTGTAGGCCTAATGATAAAAGACTAAAGATAAAACATTTGATTACTTATTTAAGGATAATTTTGAGAATTGATATAACCAAATTTGAAACAACCAACCAACCTTAAGGAAGAGAGACATTGCATTTTACAGGTTAAAAATGCCCAGCTGGCGGGGGCCAAAGGAGTCATTCTGTACTCGGACCCTGCTGATTACTTTGCTCCTGGGGTGGCATCCTATCCAGATGGTTGGAATCTTCCTGGAGGTGGTGTCCAGCGTGGAAATATCTTAAATCTTAATGGGGCAGGAGACCCTCTCACACCTGGTTACCCAGCAAATGGTGAGTGATCAGGCCCTAATTATCACAGGAAACTTAACATTTTAAGTGATTTTTATTAAAGGACTTTTTATTGACAACAAAGTATGTCTTTTTCGTATTCTCTTCGCATCTAAGAAATAAAGAGTTCTCTTTTAAAAATAAAGAGTTTTGAACTCTGAAAATTATTGATTCAAGCCCCTTATCCCTTGTTTGGAACCCTGGGTCTGATGGGTTTTGTAATTTAGACATTTTCAGGTATTTAAAAGTAATATGGTGCATATACTATACCATACATTATGTAACACTCACATAGAGGCTAGGACAATACAGGAGAAAAGCATATAAATATCTTTGCAGCAAAACATATGAGTAATTATACTAAGCTGGGTTAAAGAAGTAGTATAAGTAGCCTTGTGTCTGCTTAAGTCAGATTTTGCTGTTAAATGAGTTTACATCAAATCAGGTTTTGTTGCCGAGTAAATGTCCTCTAAATTTGTGGTTTTCATGGTTTTGGAATTTCATGGCTGTGGATAAGAGATAGTAGAACAGAAGGTCTATCAAACCCTGAAATGGGACATTTAGAATATAGAGTCCAGAAAATGCTTATAGTATCTTTGCTATATAAAGACAATAGTGATAACTTTTAAGGAGTGTCTCCTAAATGCCAGCTCTTTAAACTAGGTAGTATTATTAACAATCCTTTAAACTAGGTAGTATTTTTATCTCTTTTTGACAGAGGTGGAAAATGAGGTTAGAAGTAAACAATCTGCCCCAGATTATCATACCACTAAATGAGGAGTTGAAATTCAAAGTCAGGCAGTCTGGCTCCAGAGTCCACATGCTTGTCTTACGCTGAAATAGTTCCCTGTTAAACTGTAGATCATTAACAAAGGGAGCTAATTTATTTGAATGTGCTTAGCTATTTGATGACATTTACAAAAATCTGTGATCATTTAGTTTGTGTTGGTTAAAACTAACTGAGGTGTATAACTTGGATGAAATAGGCTGCCAAATTATCTGTGACATTTCCATATTAATTCTTTATCTGGTTTTTTTTTTTTTTAATCAAATTGTGGATTCCTCCAAACTTATGTACTCTGGCCTTGTAAATCTTTTTGCAACATGGTACATTGTCATAGATTATTTTTTTAAGCAATACATATTACTCTACAATAATCACATAAATATACCTAGACTGACTTCTCCTCTTTTACTCCCAAGTTTTTATAAAATTATATTTTATTGATAATGCTATTACAATTGTCCTGATTTTTCCCACTTTGCCCCACCGCCCCCCACCCAGTACACCCCAATCCCTCAGGTAATACCCCACCATTGTTTGTGTCCATGGGTCACGCATATAAGTCTTTGGCTACTTCATTTCCTATACTGTACTTTACATCACCACGGCTATTCCATAACTACCTATTTGTACTTCTTAATCCCTTCATGTCTTCATCCATTCCCCCACAATCCCCTCCCATCTGGCAACCATCAAAATGCTCTCCATATCCATGATTCTGTCTCTTTTGGTTTCCTTATTTTGTTTTTTAGATTCAATTGTTGATAGATATGTGTTTCTTGCCATTTTCTTGTTCCTAGTTTTGATCTTCTTTTACTTAAATAAGTCCCTTCAACATTTCATATAACAATAATTTGGTGCTGATGAACTCCTTTAGATTTTTCTTGTCTGGGAAACACTTTATCTGCCCTTTGAGTCTAAATGATAGCTTTCCTGGGTAGAGCAATCTTGGCTGTAGGCCCCTGCTTTTCATGACTGAATATTTCTTGTCAGTCCCTTCTAGCCTGCAAAGTTTCTTTTGAGAAATCCGCTGACAGTCTTATGAGAAACTCCTTTGTAGGTAACTAATTGCTTGTCTCCTGCTGCTTTTAAGATTCTTTATCTTTAACCTTTGGCATTTTAATTATGATGTGTGTTGGAGTGGACCTCTTTGGGTCCAACTTGTTTGGGACTCTGTGCTTCCTGGATTTGCATGTCTGTTTTCTTCACCAAATTAGGGAAGTTTTCTTTCACTATTTTTTCAAATAAATTTCCAACTTCTTACTCTTTCTCTTCTTCTGGCACCCCTATAATGCAAATGTTGGGTGTCTTGAAGTTGTCCCAGAGGCTGCTCATGTTTTTGGATTCTTTTTTCTTCTTGTTATTCTGATCGGTTGTTTTTTGGTTCCTTATGTTCCAAATCATTGATTTGATTCTTGGGTTCACCCACTCTGCTGTTGTTTCTCTATAAATTGTTCTTTATTCCAATTAGTGTATCCTTCATTTCTGACTGGATCTTTTTTATACTGCTGAGGTCCTCGCTACTTCTTTGAGCATCCTTATAAGCGTTTTGAGTTCTGCATCTGATGGATTGCTTATCTTCATTTTGTTTCACTCTTTTTCTGGCGTTTTGATCTGTTCTTTTATTTGGGCCATGTTTTTTGTCTGCTGGTTTTGGCAGCCTCCCTGTGTTTGTTTCTATGTATTAGGTAGAGCTGCTTTGATTCCATGTCTTGGTACTGTGGCTTAAAGTAGTAGGCGTCCTATAGGTCCCAGTGGCACAGCCTCCTCTATCACCCAAGCTGGGTACTTGAGGTACATTCTTTGTGTGGGCTGAGTACACGTTCCTCTTGTAGTTGAGCCTTGGTTGCTGTTGGCAGATCAATGCGAGGGATTTACCCAGGCCCGTCAGCTGCAAGGACTAGCGGTGTCCACTGATCACCAGCTTCCACCCCCATGGATGATCAGCTGTGTAGGAACAGGGTGCTGGTGTTCTGATGTGATCTGTAGCTGCCCACTGGGTATGTAGGCTTTGGGGATTCCTGGGTGGTGCAGGCCAAGGTCAGCCCCTATATATGTTTTGCCTGGGGCACCCTGCCTGAGCTATAAAGCAATCTGAGGTGGCTGCTACTTGTGCTGGGCTTGGAGATTCCTAGGTGAAGTCAAATTGTGAATCTAAGCTGGCTACTGCTAGTGCCAGGCCTGGTGCTCACTGAAGCCAGCCGTTGCTTGTTTGGTAGGATTTAGAAAATTGTGGAGCATGAGCCAAGATTAGCAATTCAAATGGAAAAACAGCTTGGGTGGTCCTGTAATTTGGGTGGGACAGAGCCTCTGGGGATCTCCAAGGCAGGTCAAACAGTGTTAGCCAGGTTGATGGAGTCTCAGATATGGTACCAGCTTGCTGGCCCTGTGAGAGGAAGGTTTAGAAAAGGGGCAATGGCCTCTTCTCCCCTTGATGCCAGACACTTCAGTTTCTCCCCACTGGTGCTTTTCAAGCTGCTACCCTGGTGCTGGAGCTCAGAGGGAGTGAGTCTGAGTAGGTGAGGCCATGTGTGGGTTCTTTAAGAGGAACTGCTTAGGGCTCCAGCAATTTCTTCCACCGACTCATTTTCCACTGGTTTTTGCAACCAGAAGTTGTGGGGACTTATCTTCCTGGCACTGGAGCCCTGGGCTGGGGTGCCTGGTGTGGGGATGGGACTCCTTCATCTCAAAATATTCCTCCCAATTTTTAATCCACCGCATGTGGGTGTGGAACCAGCATGTTCCAAGTCTTCGCTCCTTCTGCTAGTCTGGATGGATGTGGTTTCTTTAATTCTGTTGTTGGACTTCCATTCAACTTGATTTCTGACAGTTTAAGTGATGGTTTTTCTACATTTTAGTTGTAATTTTGATGTGGCTGTGCAAGGAGGTGAGCCATGTCTACCTATGCCTCCATCTTGACAGGAAGTCCTCCCAAGTTTTTTTTTTAATGCAACTTCTCCCAAGCTCTGTTAGATATGCAAAGCTAAAATTATGAACATAAAATAAGATTAACTGGAATATTTCTGTTGATTAGCCTCTAATTTAAATGCTGGCATTTTAGGAAGAAAAATAATGTTATCCCTATGGGGCTTACATTTATTGAATTCCTTTTAGTGCCCTATTCTTTAATTTTTTTTTACTATTTATTATGGAACCGGTCAAACATACATAGTATATATATAATGTGTTATACATAGTATATGTAACATCACATAATGTATAATGCATGATAGAGACATTTTGTTAATCTTACTTCACTTGTTCATTCCTTATTTATTTTTTATTGTTATTACTCTAGAGAATTTTAAAACAAATTTTACCTAACATATCATTGTCATTTTGCCCATAAAAAGAAAGGGCTTTTGAAATCATTTGAGGTTCTTAGTAGATAATTTAAAAATTTTAAGAAAAAATACAAAATAATTGTTTCTTTTTTAATCTAAAAGAAATGACAGGATATATGTTTTTATTTTGAAGTTTACATGCACTAAAATTCACAGATCTTAAGGGTTCTGTTCAGTAAATATTTAAAGATGCATACAAGCCTTGACTGGTGTGGCTCAGTTGGTTGGATGTCGTATTGCAAAGCAAAAGGTCGCCATCAGTTCAATTCCAGGTCAGGTCACATGCCTGGGTTGCAGGTTTGGTCCCTAGTCAAGACATGTGTGTGCCCGGTCAGGATTTCTCTCCCTTTCTTTCTCCCTCCCTTCCATGTCTCTAAAAAAATAAATAAAACCTTTAAAAATTTTTGTTAAAAATGCATATATTTATGTTACTCAATATAAAATATAGGACATTTCCATGAGTTCAGAAAGTTCTCTTGTGCTCCTTTCTGACCTGGTTTCACCACCTGTCAGAAACAACTACTTTCTGGTGTCTGTCACCATAGATTAGTTTGCCTGGTTTTGAACTTAATATAAAATGCATCACACAGTATGTATTCTTTTGTGCCTTGCTTCTTCCACTCATTATAATGTTTTGAGCTTTATCCATGTTATTGTGTGTATTAACAATTTGTTCCTTTTAATTACTGAGTAGTATTCTATTGTGGGACTGTACTACAGATTATTCATTCTGTTGAAAGACACCTGGACTATGTATGTCCAGTATTTGACTAACACAAATAGGGCTGTTATGAGCAATATATATAGGTCTTTTTGTAGATGTTTTCATCTTTTGGGGATATAGACCGAGGAGCAGAATTGCTTGCCATAGTGTGCATTTCTGGTTAACATTGCTTTTCAAAAGAGTTATCCAAAGTGACTGTATAATCATACTCTCTCACAAGAAATGTAGGAGAGTTTCAGTCACTCCACATTCTTGCTAACATTTGAAATTGTCTATCTTTTTATTTTACCAATTCTAGTAGATATAATATGAAAATATGTTTAACATGACTTACAGAAAATATTTTGAAAAGGACCAAATTTTAGAAGAGTGTTTAACTTTTTTTCAGAATATGCTTATAGACGTGAAATCCCAGAGGCTGTTGGTATTCCAAGTATTCCTGTTCATCCGATTGGGTACCAAGATGCACAGAAGCTCCTGGAGTAAGTTTGTAAGAAACAGAGATGGCGTGATTCTCTTTATTGGCGGTCTGCAACTTTTATGTTTGTCTTTATTATTTGATATTGAAATTCTCTGAGGTGGGTGAAGCATCAAATTTTATCACCATCTTATAGAATAGTGGTTCTTTTCTAGAATTTACATATTGGTATGTAGTGTGTGACAGCCATGAAAATGAGCCTTTCAAATTCCCAAATGCAGGAAACACAATTGATTAATTGCTGCAGCCACTGCTTTGAAATGCATCACCTGTTTGTGTCAAGGCCACGCTTCCCACAGGTACTCCCAGTCAGTGACTGAGTATGTCAGGAATACTAAACCAAGCCAGTTATGGAAAGCACAGGACTCTTCTGATGGGAAATTTTGGCTCAGTGCTCTCTGACATCCTTGCTCAACTTGATGCTACCACCCAGCACTCTTTTCTTCCTTTCCTTTCTCTTTACCCCATACCAGACCTGCATGACAGTTTGGTGGCTTTCTCAGCCTGCCCTACATCTCTTGCTATTTTCCTCATGGGTATTTTTGCTAATGAATCTCTTACTCATCTAATCCTCTTACTTTTTTAAAAATAGGAGATCCTGGAATAACACACTGAGAGTGATTTTCATTTTCTTTTCATCTGTATTCCTTTTCCCCCTGTGCTTTCATTATCGAAATGGTTCCAAATGTGTTATTGCTTAATCTGGCATTAGAACTCTTTCCCTTTCTTGTCCTTTCTGCTATCAGCATGTCCCTTCTTCTTTCTTATCCTTTAGAACAGGAGAGAACACTGACTTCTCTAAAAGTAGAATTGCTAGGAACCATAGTGTCTGGCCAGTTAGCCCCTCTCCTTCTTTGAGTTCAAGACATTCCTGATTATTTTATTTTAGTGACTATAAAAAAACACTATACAGCCTAGAGCAGTGCCCTCATTTTTACAGGTGAAGAAGCTGATATGCGTCCACAGGAGCGGTCTCTTTAATTTAAGGGCATATTAAGGAGTAGTAGTACCCTGGTGTTTTTATCTTTGGGACTCTTAGCTTTACCACAAAGGTTAAGATTCAGAGTAAGGCACATATTTTTATGGCAGCATGATTATGCATTTGTCTAAACATGTTTATAAATAAAGTCAAAATATCATGATATTTAAAAGATGAAAGTGATCTTAACATTACTTCTAGTAATAGAAAACTATAATCTACACAAATCTTCAATAATTGATAAGTAGTCAAATACATTACTTCCTATGATAGTGCTTGAAGCCATTAAAGTACATGTTGTACAAGAATACTTAATGATATAGAAACCTGCATATGCTATGCTATTAAGTGAAAAAAGCAAATTTCAAAACATTGTATAATGTAATTACAGTTATGTAAAAAAAACTGCATTTACACAGTTCAAAATTCAAAGCAGTACACAGTAAAAAGTCTCCCTTTACACATTTCCACCCCAAAGGCATTCAGTGATATTAGTGTACAATATATCCTTGTAGAAATATTTTATGTATAATTAAGCATTATGTATATTTTTTTCACCTGCCTTCTATAACTTTTTTATATACTTAATTATTTGCCATTTTGACTACTGATTATGCTTTTTGCCAATGTAAAATGCCCATTCATGTTACTTGATGTTTTGTATGTGAAATTTTATTGTAAAGAAATAGATAAATTTGATAGTACATTACTTTAAATTATTTTTATTAGCCAAATTCCCTAGTGAGATAGGAAAAGGGAAAATATTTACCTGGTAGAGCATTTTAAAACAGAATATTATTTGTTAGTTTTCATGAAAAGAAAATCTTATCAATTATTTTAGTATTGGGTGTGCAATAAATTCTAGATCAAGTTGAGCTATTCATTCACATTTTCTCAAATATGTAGCTAGGCAACAAGTACTTGTGTGCAGGCACAGAAAAAGGAAGAAACTGATGTTTCCCACTCTCAAGTTTGTCTTGAATCATATTCTTTTATTGCTGCTTTTTAGGAAAGTTACATCGGGTTTCTGGGCTCACATTAAGAAAAAGTCAATCCCTGTTCTTAATATAGGACAGGTGGATATGTTGAAGTAGACCTGCATAAACCCCACCATTCCATAAACATGATCATATCTCTTTCTCAATCCCCTGCTAAGAGTCGACCAGGGCTGGTGGCATGTACTGGCTGGTCTGTTTGAATCTTTCTATCTTTCTGAATTTAAAAAAAAAAAAAGTGTGAAACTCTTAGGGACTTCTGGTTGAAGTGAAATCTTTCCTTTGCTCTTCCTCTCTCCCTAATATATGTGTATGAAAATACTTTTGTAAAGGATGATCATATACATATTGTAAACGTATTCATCAATGTGAAATATAACATAATGAGCAGAAAATCCCAAAAAGTTTGACATCAGACTGAATCTTCAGAGCATGTACTGGAAAGCACTTTTCACATGGTTTACTATTGGAAACCAGTAACACAGAGTTTGAATTCTTAACAAATATTTGAATCTCAGCTATACCACCTATTGCTGCATGACTTTGCTGTGTTACCTAGTCTCACTGAGCATCATCTCCTCATCTGCGAAGTGGCGGTGATAGTGCTGGCTTCCTAAGAGTAGTAGTAAGGATTTAAATGGCATATCATATGCAAAGCACTTTGCACTATTTCTGACTCATAGAAGCTATTGTGAACAGACACTCAAGAAAGCAAGTTCACTGACATTTTAACTTGTAACTTCATGATTTCCTTCAGCTAATAATACTTTCCATGTTCAACAGAAAAATGGGTGGAACAGCACCACCAGATAGCAGCTGGAAAGGAGGTCTCAAAGTGCCCTACAATGTTGGACCTGGCTTCACTGGAAATTTTTCTACACAGTAAGAGACTTTAGTTTAATTCTTTTTAAGGGGAGTAAACCTTTTTAAAATTTAAATTAGAAAGCAATTATAGAGGATGACTGAAAAAGTAAAACCTACCTAGTACCGGCAGGAAATAAAGTCACAGGTTGAAGAGGAGATTATAGTTCCATTATTATAATTGGACAGTTGGCCAATGTAATTTTTGCCTGTGTACCTTTAGAAATCTTTTAAACAATGACGTAAGATTTAAAAATTGTGGATAGTGATCTGTTAACCAGTATTTTTTTTAATGTGTTCATTATGTGTGCATTAGAAAAGTCAAGATGCACATCTATTCCAACAATAAAGTGACAAGAATTTACAATGTGATTGGAACTCTCAGAGGGGCAGTGGAACCAGGTAAGCTCAACAACAATATCTAACGAACAACTCTTCTGTGCCAGGTACTGTTCTGAGCTCCGGGGCTATCAGATGAACAAAGCAAAGCAACTTTTTGCCCTAATGGAACTTACATAAAGACAAAATACGTAAATATGAGGTAATTTTATATTGTGATATATGTTGTAAAAGAAAGAAAGAATGAGAGAAAGAGAGAAAGAGAGAAAGAAAGAAGAAAGAAAGAAAGAGAAAGAAAGAAAGAAAGAAGAAGAGAAAGAAAGAAAGAAAGAGAAGAGAAAGAAAGGAAAGAGAAAGAGAAAGAAAGAAAGAAAGAGAAAGAAAGAAAGAAAGAAAGAGAAAGAAAGAAAGAAAGAAGAAAAGAAAGAAAGGAAAGAAAGAAAGAAAGAAAGAAAGAGAAAGAAAGAAGAGAAAGAAAGAGAAAGAGAAAGAAAGAAAGAAAGAGAAAGAAAGAAAGAAAGAAAGAGAAAGAGAAAGAAAGAAGAAAGAAAGAAGGAAGGAAGAAAGAAAGAAAGAAAGAAAAGAAAGAGAAAGAAAGAAAGAAAGAAAGAAAGAGAAAGAAAGAAAGAAAGAAAGAGAAAGAAAGAAAGAGAGAAAGAGAGAAGAAAGAAAGAGAAAGAAAGAAGAAAGAAAGAGAAAGAAAGAAAGAAAGAAAGAAAGAAAGAAAGAGAAAGAGAAAGAAAGAAAGAAAGAAGAAAGAAGGAAGAAAGAAAGAAAGAAAGAAAGAAAGAAAGAGAAAGAAAGAAAGAAAGAAAGAAAGAAAGAAAGAAGAAAGAGAAAGAAAGAAAGAAAAGAAAGAGAAAGAAAGAAAGAAAGAGAAGAAAAGAGAAAGAAAGAAAGAGAAAGAAAGAAAGAAAGAAAGAGAAAGAAAGAAAGAAAGAAAGAAAAGAAAGAAGAGAAAGAAAGAAAGAAAAGAAGAAAGAAAGAAAGAAGAAAGAAGAAAGAAGAAAGAGAAGAAAGAAAGAAAGAAAGAAAGAAGAAAGAAAGAAAGAAAGAGAAAAGAAAGAAAGAAAGAAAAGAGAAAGAAAGAAAGAAAAGAAAGAAAGAAGGAAGAAGAAAGAAAGAAAGAAAGAAAGAGAAAGAAAGAAAGAAAGAAAGAAGAGAGAAGAAAGAAAGAAAGAAAGAAAGAAAGAAGAAAGAAAGAAAGAAAGAAAGAAAGAAAGAAAGAAAGAAAGAAAGAAGAAAGAAAAGAAAGAAAGAAAGAAAGAAAGAAGAGAAAGAAGAAGAAAGAAGAAAGAAGAGAAAGAAAGAGGAAAGAAAGAAAGAAAGAGAAAGGAAAGAAAGAAAGAGAAGAAAGAAAGAAAGAAAGAAAGAAAGAAGGGAAGGAAGAAAGAAAGAAAGAAAGAAAGAAAGAAAGAGAAGAGAAAGAAAGAAAGAAAGAAAGAAAGAAAGAGAAAGAAGAAAGAAAGAAAGAAGAAGAAGGAAAGAAAGAAAGAAGAGAAGAAAGAAGAGAAAGAAAGAAAGAAAGAAAGAAAGAGAAAGAAAGAAAGAAAGAAGAAAGAAAGAAAGAAAGAAGAAGAAAAGAAAGAAGAAAAGAAAGAAAGAAAGAAAGAGAAAGAAAGAAAGAAAGAAAGAAAGAAAGAAAGAAAGAAAGAAAGAGAAAGAAAGAAAGAAAGAAAGAAAGAAAGAGAAAGAAAGAAAAAGAAAGAGAAAGAAAGAAAGAAAGAAAGAAAAAAAGAAAGAAAGAAAGAAAGAAAGAAAGAAAGAAAGAAAGAAAGAAAGAAAGAAGGAAGAAAGAAAGAAAGAGAAAGAAAGAAAGAAAGAAGAAGGAAAGAAAGAAAGAAAGAAGCAAAGGTAAATAAATGGTGAGACTACATTGGTCAGATGGCCAAGGCTGGTGATCAAATATACACACTTTACTTAGGATTTTAGTTATTTTCTCAAGTTTTGCTGGATTTCTTTACTACATAGTTTTGCATGGGGAACTATCTTCATGATAACAATAAATATCTATATAAAAGACAGCACTCAGAAAATTAAAGTAAGCTTGAATTAATACATTTTTACATAGCCTTTTTTACTGAAGTTGATACAATATATAGACACGTGATTTCCATAAGATTTCAGGTGACCTGGAAATTAATACATCTTATTTTGTTGTTTGTTTGTTTATTTGTTTTCTGGATTAAAACATTTTATAAAAAGTCTTACTTCATTATGGTCCAGTTCCTTAGAAATTATTTGGTTATGTATTTTTACCAAAACAGATCCAATTAAATTGTCTATCTTTCTTACAAACAGTCAGTGCTTTCCTTTAGCAAGCAAGTATGTTGATATGCTTCCAATGAAAACAGAACAATATATAACTGGCTATTTGTTGAATCATCTAAGTACCTATTATGTACCAGCTCTTTGCTAAGCATTGGGAATGCCAGGATCAAAAAAGACTCCATCTGGGGATAAGGAGCTCATGATTGGGAAGGATGACATACATCTAAGTGTGGTAAATGCTTTTTCAGATATGAAAGTATTGCCCTGAGTGCTGGGTAGGGAAGCAATTCCCTCTCCCTGTGGGAATAGGAGTGGTTTATAAAGGGGGGAAATCCTTGACCTGTATCTTGAAAATAAATAGAAAGAATAGGAAGTGAAGAATTTGGTGTGTGGCCACTGTGTTCTCTTAATCTGAAAATTCTGGAAACAGTGCGAAGTAGGGAGGAGAGGGATAATAGAGAATCACATAAAGATGTGAATAAGATAATTTTATACTTAATTATCATTGTGTGTATACTTATAATTACTGTAATACTACTCATTGCTTATCACTTTTTTATTGTCTTCATACATCAAAATCAGAATGAAATACATAATGTATTTACACAAGTCTTCAGGAACCTTGCTGTGTTCCTTTGAGTCTTTTTAAAAATTTATTTGATAGAGACAGAGAAAGAGAGGGAGAGAAATATCAGTTTGTTGTGTCACTTATTTATGCATTCATTGGCTGATTCTTGTATGTGCCCTGACAGGGGATCAGACCTACAAGCGTGTCATATCAGGACAACGCTCTAACCAACTGAGCTACCTAGTCAGGGCTTCCTTTGAGTTTCATGCTTTGTATTTAGATGCTCTTGAGTCATTTGCAATATGCTATGTTTTTGACCTGGAATGACAAGTAATCTTACAATGTTGCTTTCTAGACAGATATGTCATTCTTGGAGGTCACCGTGACTCATGGGTGTTTGGTGGCATTGACCCTCAGAGTGGAGCAGCTGTTGTTCATGAAATTGTGAGGAGTTTTGGAATTCTGAAAAAAGAAGGTAATTTAAACAAAGAGTAGAAAGACCTACTTCTCTGAGTCTCAGTTTAGTTCTCTCTTAAGTGAGTGTAAAAATGCCACCTCATAGGTTTGTGTGAAGGGTGAACTGAGAGGATACATGCAAACTATATCATCTGAGCAGCATGAAGTACTTAGTAATAGTATAGAGCAGCTTTCAATAAACTGTGGCTGTATTACTTATGTTGGTTAGTTATATTGCTCATTCATTTTTTGCACTTATATAGTAATATTTACTTTATTAATGTTTATATGTTAAACTATAATCTGAAATAAAGGAATTACAATGTTACTGGTCATGCTTAGCAACTACGAATATGGAAACGAGCTTACTCACTGAAGAGTACACATCAGAATTAGGTCCTTAAGCCAAAGCTTCGTGGTCTGAGGACTGTGAGCAGAAGTTCCCCAGGCTCTTCCAGCCTCATATGTTAGGTCAAGTGTACTAAGTAATGGAACAAATCAAAGCTTATTGAGAAAAATACTGGTCATCTTTCCTAATAGGTTACTGTAAAAAATTTAACATCTGCATTCTCAAACCCCCAACTTTTTATTGCTCTGCAGAATTTAGGTTTATGCTCTTAGCATCATTATTTCAGTCATTTTAGAATCTTCACATAAAACCAAAATAAAATTTAGTTCAAACAGTTGCTTTTCAAAGTAATTATTATGCAATGAGAGCAGAAAGTCAACTCTGTTTACTGACCCTGCAAACAAAGTGTCTAGGGGCTGTGAATGTGGTTCATATTATTTTAGCAACAATAAAAACAATGGTAAAAAATATGTTAAGTTTGCATGGTACTTACTTTCTCAAAGAGATGGTGTTTTCACATGTGCTATCTATTTTGAACTCATAGCAACCTAGATATTTCTGTTCTCATTTTACAAATAAGCTAACCAAGGTTTACAGAATCAAATAAGTCATTCAAGATTATGTAGCTAGTGTGTGGCAGAGTCAGAGACCTAGGGCTTAAACTCAAATTTCTGGCTACCAGTCCACAAAACCACAATGTCTCTCTTTAAATAGAGTGTAAAGATGACTTATTTTTTCCCACACAGCTATGTTATATTTTTTAGAAAACAAAACGATGGAGACCTGAATTTACATAATTTATGAATTCAGTAGTATAATATTATTACAAAAATGTTCATGATTTTGTGAGGAGATTCCCTGTGGTGAGTACAAACCGTCACTGGGACAGTTCCGGAGCATGCCAAAGAATACAAAGATGGGGAATGAAAATTAAAGGAAATTTGAATAATACTGTTAACAAACCTGACAAAAATGAAACACTGGACTCAAAAGGTATAGGGATACACATTCTTAATAAGCACAGATGTAATAATTACTAAAATAAAGGCAACTTACACTTTTAGAAGCACTTATTAAGTGCTGTATTTATAAATATTCCACTTAATCCTTCAGTCAAGTAGTATCTTTACTTTGTTATTCCTGGTGTACAGATGAGGAAACAGAGGCTTCAGAAGTCTGAATAACTTTCCTTTGGACACTCC